>NW_004949109.1:1647729-1654817 GCF_000317375.1 Microtus ochrogaster | reverse complement strand
AAACCTTGTCTCGAAAAAAACCAAAAAAAAAAAAAAAGAAATAATTAAAAAATAAAAAAGTCAAGATAGGCAGGATCAAACTTGTTACTTTAGCTGACCCCCCTGACCTTAATGAAGACACTGCTGGTAATGTATCTAGCCACGCCTTCTCACGGTTCACTCCACCAGCCTTATTTGGGTCTTCCACCTTTCTAGTCTTTATCATTTTACCCATCTGAGGAAGGGGGAAAATGCTGATCTAGAGGACCGCTGAGACCCTCCTGGGTCTCTCAGACTCAGCATGTTCTAATACCCTTCTCACTGGTTTCTGTGTACACTCTTACAACCATTGCTATTATGTAGAGACAGCTGGTTGCTCTCACTGTCTTACAAACCTGCTCCCTACCTGATCCGAGCTTAACAATTAAAGGTCAGCTCAGCCTGGCTTTCAGGGCTCTCTCTTATCTGCTCTCATCCCTTCCGAATGATGCCTGTCTTCTGATACCCATCTCTAGTACCCGTGTCTAACTTTCCTAGAACACAGCATTATCCCAGTCTTCTGAAATCTTTTAGAATATGTGCTCTACAAGGAGGCTTATAAAGGCTCTGCTTCCTAGCCCTTACTGAAACCACGGGCAGGCCAGTTGCTGCTCTATAGTCTACAGTGGCTTCTTGAAGAGGTCCCAGTAGTTCTAAGAACACTAACACAAGAGTGAGATACAACATCTCAGCATCAGCTTAGCTGCTTCCTGGCTCCATGGCTGGAAAGGGGGTTTTGCATCATGTATAGGAATTGGGGTTACCCTATTCAGCAGCGGGAGGCAGGGATCTGGAACTTCAGATTGCTTTAACTGTGTGTCCAGTACCATAATTTTGATTTAAAATAGAGATCAATTGATCACACATAGAGGACAGGTTTAGCTAAATCTTAGCTATTTTGTACCCTAAGAAATTCACCATATTGGCAAGTACCGGTGTTTCATTAGAGAAAAATAGGTTTACTTCTCCATGGGTAAATCAGTGGATCAGAATGTCTGGGAAAGGTGGAATGTCTATATTTTTTTAACAGTAAAAATATTTTAAAAAACAACTTACTACATTTTAAATATTATTTACTGTAATGTGGAGAAAGCAAATTAGCCATGTAGTGTAGAAATTAAATGAGACATGTGTGTTTGCAGGCATCAAAGTGCTTTGAAATATAGCCTCATTTCAAGTATTTGATATTTGTGACCTATGAGTATATAAGATGCTCTCATCGTGTAAAGTTAATTAATACCAGAAAAAAGAAAAGACAGCTTAAACTAAATCTATTTTAACAGAAACCAAGTTTGACACAGGAAACATCAGTGAAAATTAAAACTTGGACTTCACATTGCTCTGAAAATGAAAGCTAAAAATAATTCCTTACCTTACATTTCCTATTTTTTATTATTTCATCTCTATGCTAAATAAAGAGACGACAAAATCCCTGGAGTTCTGTGCACACCATATTGAGCAAGATCGTATTGTAGCACAATACAATGAGTTGACTTCACAGTGAACCCCCTCCAAATCCTCAGAGAAGAATAGGTTTCCAAGGGCGCTTCTAGGTTCTTGAAGGGGGCTGCTTTCTCCTGAGAAGTTCCACCAGCTCACCACTTTCCTCAGCAATCTTCTTCAGTCTTTGACTGCTAACAGCCTGCTCGCTTCTCATTTGATTGGATATATCCCCAACACCAATCTCACTGACACTATAAAACTTCAAATGCATTCAGTGGTTCAGATTTGTTTTCCTATCTTGTTTTCCCAATATAGCTTCAGCTATTTAGAGTATCAATCAGTTCCTAAAACACAAAGAGAAATGTTAACGTGGATTGATCATGGGGTTTTGTAGGCATGTGTGTTTGTAAGGCAGGAACTTCACTATTTAACTATGTAGCCCATGGTGGACTCAATTCGCACACCACCTCTTGCCTTTGTCTCCTGAGTGCTGGGATCCCAGGCGTGCACTGCAATGGCTTCACTTTCCAAACGGTTTGATGTAAGCATCGCTTGCTTCCCTCTGCAGCGTGCTATCTGCAAGAGATTGAGTGGTGAAAGCTATAGAAACAGGAACGTGGTTCTTCATTTTTATTTCTGATGAAGCCCATCCTGTGGTGTTACGATACAGGCACTGGTTTCTCTTGACAGAATAAGTAAATGGAACGAGCGAATAAATGAAGAAACAGAAGAAAGAAATGAACAGACAGCAGCTCTGGGCTTTCACTGTAGCATTTATATATGATCAAGGAAGCCACAAACGACAGCAGCTAAACAGGACAAACAGCATCTCAGGTAAAAATGGATGAAAACTTGGTTTTTCGTGGATTCATGATGAAATGTTCAGGTCCCCGGTAGGCCCATCTCTACAACAACTGCAGAAACACATTTATAAAGCTAAGAATCTTTGAGGCAAGAGCTGGCACTGAGAACTTCTGCATACCAGACACGGACACACAGTCTGATCAGTCGTGATATCCAAGATGATCCAAAGAGGCCTCAAAGATCCACGGTGAGAACAATTAGTTGTAGCAAGACAACAATTAGTTATCTCAAGACAACATTTCACTCAAGGATTCAGGAGGGAGATTATTCATGTTATCTAAACCTTAATTTCTTTATTTAATTTATCTTATTTGCACGAGATTGCCTGCATGCACGTCTAATGGTCACAAAGATCAGAAGAGGGCATCAAATACCCTGAAATTGGAGTTGAAGGTGGTTGTGAGATCCCCTGTGAGTGATGAGAACCAAGTACAGGTCCTCCACAAGAGCAGCAAGTGTTCTTAGCCAATGAGCCATCTCCCTAGTCCTCACACATTGTGGGGTGTGTGTGTGTGTGTGTGTGTGTGTGCCATTTTAAGCAGAACACAAATTGTCCATACATTTTTGCAATAAAACTACAATTTTCTAAGATGGTTTACTTTTGCTCTTTTTTTTTTAATTTTTGAGGTTTTAAGACCTCATCGTCAATCCATCCTTTTGACATGTCCAGAGACTACACTGATCTCTGTCTGCTGTAAGGAACACTTTGGTGTGGAAATTTGGAAATCTATGCACACATTTTTAAGTGCTGGGTCAGGGCAACACATTGTGAATAATGACAAGATGTCAGGCCATTCCTTCTTAGAAAGTATGATGGTTAGTGTTGATTGTCAACTTGGCACAATGTAGCATTGCAGGGGAGACAGGATTCTCTTGATTCCACTAGATAGTGTAGAAAGAGATACCTTAATTGTAGCTATTCCTCTAGCAGGAGAACCTTGAGTACATAAGGTGGGGAAGACAAGCTGGACACAAGCAGGCATGCATTCATTTACTGCTGTCTGCTCTTGGGTATGGGATTAGGATGACCAGTTCTCTCAAGCTCATATTCTATAACTTTCCTACCACAATGAACTGCGACCTGGGACTGTGATCCTCCCACCCTTAAGTTGGTTTATCAGAGTGTTTGATCACAGCAATAAGAAAAGAAACTAAGACATGGGCATTGCCAGCAAAGACAGCCTGAAACACGGTTGCCACCTTCCCAAAGTCCCACATGGAAATGGGAGAAGAGAGGCAGGTAAAGCTGGGGTCAGCAGCTGAGTCTGGATGTTTCTACTGTCTCATTTGATCAACTCTCCTTAGGCCTGTTTGGTATATAGATATTCTCCTAACCACTAAAGTTGGGAAATAAAGATAAATAAGCAAAAGATTTTGCAAGATCCTTATGGAATAAAAATGGAAGTCTTTACTGGACATAGAATGGACTCCCACTTCAGAAATTATGGCAACAGGTCACTGCAGCATCCCCCAGAACAAAGCATCATGCTGCTCCAGCATCTCCAGAGTCAGTACCTCAGGAGCTCAAGATGCCTGCCTCTGGGCTTTCTAAAACTCGGGAACATATGAGCTGAGAAACACTTAGAATTGTCCAGGTTGGTTGGGCAGCACGTTAACTTGTGGATAAACCACAATAGGACATAATATTCTTTCCTGCTAAGCTTCTATATAATTCTGGTTTAACTATGTCCATACTTGTGGTTTCTATTTCTGCACTAGTTTTGTTTCCTAAATTTCAGAAAATCTAGTGATATCTCTCTCTCTCTCTCAAATTTATTTTGACATGAAAATTAAAATTAAGGATTGAAGAAATTCAAGGCCATAGACCTTATCATAGAGGCATGATAAAATTTTATGCGCAGTATCATTGTTCTTGACTTCTCAGCAGTCCTCATTGTCCGCTATGTTCAGCGAGTTTGGTTTTATCCCAGGCTTTTTCAGACTCAGTCCAGCTGGCCTTGTTGAGTTCCCGATAGATCTTTCCCAATGTCTCAGTATGTGGGTGCACCCCTCGCGGTCCTAAGTTCCTTGCTCATGCTCTCTCTCCTTCTGCTCCTGATTTGGACCTTGGGATTTCAGTCTGGTGCTCCAATTTGGGTCTCTGTCTCTGTCTGCTTTCATCGCCCGATGAAAGTTAATCTCCAGGAGGATGACTCTATGTCTTTGGGTTCACCTTCTTATTTAGCTTCTCTAGGATCACGAATTATAGGCTCAATGTCCTTTATTTATGGCTAGAAACCAAATATGAGTGAATACATCACTTGTTCCTCTTGGGTTTTGATCCTATTGCACGTACTGGCTTTGTAAGAGCCTAGGCAGTTTGGATACTCACCTTACTAGACCTGGATGGAGGTGGATGGTCCTTGGACTTCCCACAGGGCAGGGAACCCTGATTGCTCTTAGGGCTAATGAGGGAGGGGGACTTGATTGGCAGGGGAGATGAATATGGGAGGTGGTAGAGGGGAGGAGGCAGAAATCTTTAATAAATAAATAAATTTTTAAAAAAAAGACAAAAAAAATTTATGTGCAGGCTTGTCATTATAATCAGGCAAGGGACAAGACTCACCGTGGCCATGAAAGGAAGGTTTGCAGCAGGAACTCTGGAGAGAAAGTAGGCTGATTGACAGCAAGCACTGAGCTCTGACTAATGACAGGAACTTTCCTATGAAGCTCCAATAATCCTTCCAGGAAGCCCACTCTAGGCCAGGCAATGTTTTGTATCCTTTCTACAGACGAGAAAGGGGGAGCACACAGAAGTCACTCACTGACTGGCCTAGCAGTTTAGGCCTACGAGTCCAGCGACCCAGGAAAACTGAAGACAGAAGATTGAAAGTTCAAATTCAGCCTGGGCTACAGAACAAGTTCAGAGCTAGCCTGGGCAACCTAGTAAGACCCTATTTCAAAATTTTAAAAAAAAAAGGCTGGGAAAAAAAATAGATCAGAAGTAGGGTATTTGCCTAGCACATGTGAAGCCAGAAGTTCAACACTCCAAACCGTCACCACACACACACATACACATGTATGCACACACACAATGGTTTATTTGAGACACAGCTAACATATGATAGAGGCAGAATTTGAACCTAGGCCCTTAGGCTCCCAGATACATGGTTTGGACCTCTGTGCCATGCTCCTGGGGCTTTACTTACCTGCTCATCACAGCCTAAACCTCCATGTCTTTTCTCCTCCTTTCCCCTTATTTTCTTCTGTGTATCTCACTGTACATTTGTCCCCAGAAGAAAAAGGCTGCCTCCTGAGTAGTGTTGGTTGCTGACATTATACGTTCTTTCAGCAGACAGGATGCTTTGGTTGGTGAATACTTGGAAAAAAAGAATTGGATTTGCTTACTTGAAACACACACACAAAATAAACAGTTCTGATGTGAGACTCCCCTCTATTTGCTGTGATTATATCCTATTACCATTGGTTAATAGAGAAGCTCCTTTGGCCTATAGCAGGGCAGAACATAGCTAGGTGGGAAAACTAAACTGAATGCAGGGAGAAAGAAGGCTGAGTCAGGCAGATGCATGTAGATGCCCAAGAAGCAAGAGGTAACAAACCACGACCCTCATGGTAAAACATAAAGTAATACAAATTGGCTAATTTATGATGTTAGGCCCTGTTGGTGGTGGCACATGCCTTTAATCCCAGCACTTGGGAGGCAGAGACAGGTGGATCTCTGTGAGTTTGAGGCCAGCCTGGCCTACAAAAGCTAGTTCCAGGACAGGAACCAAAGCTACAGAGAAACCCTGTCCTGGAAAAACAAAAACAAAAACAAAACAAAGAAAATTAATAAGCAGCCTGAGCTAATAGGCCAAACAGTGTTGTAATTGTTAGAGTTTCTGTGTGATTATTCGGGTCTTGGCAGCCGCAAAAACAAAAAAGCAGTCTTCATGTACACATTTTAGCTTTTGTAGATGTGTCAGGAGAATACTCTTTAATGGGCGGGAAAAAAATCAAAGCCAAAGCCAAACCTTTTTCTTTGCTTCTTACTCTATGGGTGGCAACAAGCCAGACTTTGGTCTCTCCTGGTCCTCGGCTGAGTCTAGTCTGCTCAGGCTGCAAGCACCCAGCAGCTCTTCCATAACCTGTCCACCCTCCTCCGGGGTGCTTGGGGCCATTGCCACTTCCCTCTTACCTACTGGGCAAGGGTTGTTTGTGGCCACGTACAGATCACTGTGGTACAGGTCACACTTTGCTGTCCTGGCCTTACTGTTAATTTGGGGATTCTGCTTTTGAGTTTCCCATCAGACCAGAACCAGATTGGTAGTTTTCAGTTTGGTATATTCTGTTCCTACAAGGGAGAAGTCAACTGTTAAGGGGAGCCAGGCCGCTTTTCATTTATTAAATTCTCAATTTCTCAAAGACTAGAATGTACTGTAAGATGATTGCCTGGTTTGACTATCAAAACCTGGCAGGTGATTAGCAATACTTAGTATATTACATGTATGAAAATGAATACAGAAATCTTCCCCTTATTTTGGTCATTTTTTGTTCTACACTATGAAGTCACTCACTCCCATCCAATTTACTCAAGAATCCATCCCCCTGTATATTGTGTTATTAAACTGAGGACACATGAGTGACACATTTTCTTTTTTATTATAATAATTTTAAAATTATTTTTGAAATTTTAAATACATCATTCTCCTCCTTTTCTCCTTTTAATCTCTTTGTGCTCTCTCAAGTTCATGACTTCTTTTCTTTCAATTGTTATTACATATATACATACACATGTGTGTATGTACATATGTATATATACA
>NW_004949109.1:1614926-1647629 GCF_000317375.1 Microtus ochrogaster | reverse complement strand
TGTGTGTATATATATGTGTGTACACACCATATAAATACAGCCTTCTCAGTCCATAAATGTCACCTTGAGTATATGATATCAGGACTGACCACTCCCTATTGGATAACCAATTGAGGGGACTCTTCCCTGGGGCAACTGGAGAATTCTAAGAGCGAGTGACATGCCTTCTGTGTACTTTAAAATGTCCTCTGACAAGAGAGTCAGCACAGGATCCATCCAAGTTGTGGCTACCTGCTTAAGCTTGGGGATAGTGCATGAAAATGGGTATATTGTTTTCTCAATTTTTGTAAGTGATTGGAAATTCTGTGATATCCTGTGATACAGGTTTATAGAATCCCACAGGCTATCACAGACAGGCCTAGACAAACTGACTGTGGAATTAAGATAATGAAGAGTTCAGAGGATGCAGTAATAGCAAAAGCTCTGCTCATGTCTTCCTGGTGTAATCAAAACAATTGATTTAAAATCAATTTATTTGAGAGTCTTGTGTAAGATTTTTAGCCCCAGGCTAAATAGATGGCTTCTTTGGAAATCATATTTATTTTTTGGTAACCCTGTGGAGCACAGTATCTGTCTTTCCACACTGGGTACTCTCAGATTCAGGCACCGAAGGAATCTAGGATGGGCTGCTGGAATTTCCTAGGAACTGGAGTATAAAATGGTACTTACGACAAAGCTAGCTGGAAACTCTGGCCACACGCGATGGCTGTGTTGGGGACATGTGTGTAGACAGAGTTACAATAAGGGCTACCTCCTCCTAGGAGGAAAAGGGAAATGTTTGTTCTGTAAACCTTGAATGTTCAGAAACAGCAAAACAGCAGTTTCATCTCTACCCAGGCAATTGGAGCTTCCTACTATCTAACTGGATGAATTAAATAAGGGCATTAAGATATCCTTAGCCGTGACATGGCAAACAAATCAGGCCATGGCTTTTTATCTGCGTACTACTGTGGGCCTTGGACAGTTCTAATGAAATAACATACACAAGGAAGAGAAACACACTAAACAAGAATTATTCTTGTTTCTAACTTTTCGAAATTATTATCAAAGCCAATGCATTGGGTTAGGATTTGTGATGCAAGTACATTAATTCCCCCCATGATCTGGCTTGACACATTTCTGAATTTTCCAATGTCTCCATTTCATGCTAGATTTAATAGGAAGAGGTAATTCTGAAGAATTCCAATTCTTCAACTTTGAACTGCAAAAATTGCTCTTGCTGCACTTGGTAGTTTTTCTGCGCTGTGCAACACCTGAAGAACTGGCCCCCACTCAGAAGGCAGCAACAGCCAGAGTTCTGCTTAAAGTGTGGTAATGTCTGCCTTGTTAAAGAGCCTAGCTTGTGTTACCAGCTCACTTACCAGTGATGTGGTAGTGGTGTGAGTGCTGAGAATGCTTCTGAGATTCATTACAGCAAGGATACACACACACACACACACACACACACACACACACACACGTGTCAGCTTACGTAAACCCAATGCCAACAGTGTCCAAGATAGGAAGGTATCTACATGTTGATTGTGTGGGGGATAGCAATTATGCTAGTGAAATTATCTAACCCTGCATCCAAGGACTAGGTCCTAACAGAAAGTAAATATCATGTCATCACAACCATCAAAACAGCAAACAACACATACCAAAACAAAACAACACAACCCCAAGCTCTGCAGAGTACATGGTTGACAAAGGGTTGGCCTACACACCCATCCATATGAATAGGTCATGGGTTTGTTTGGTTTTTTGACCACTGTACACATCCCATTTGGTTTGAGCTGTTTTGGCGTGGCTTGTCTAGAAGAGGCTAAAAGCTGTATAAATATTAAAGTGATCTGGTTTCTTACTGAGCGAAGCAGACTCAATTAATTTCGGTCAGTATGATCCTAACAAACTAGAATGTTACAGATGGAACATTCCAAGTTCCGCTGACCCACTTCAAATGAAAGTCTGTGTGACCGAGGCCAGCGCATGACTAGATGGGCATAATTAGAACTGTTTGTGTTCAGAGTTCCACTGCATGTCTCCACGTCAGGCATATGCCTGGCTGTTCTTGGCCGACTGGTCTGAGGCTGAAATATGTTCATGTACATCACTCAGCTGTTAGTCCCTGGAGGAGTGCAACCTTTGATCACAAATCCCTTTGGCCATTCACTCTATGTTACCAGATCAAAAATGTGGGTATTTATTTAATTTGGCATGAATTGGAAAATTAAATCAACACATCACCAAACACAAGCTCTCTAGAAGATGTGGCTCAGGCAAGGATCTGAGTGCAGTCCCAGTGGAACAATTTCTATGGCACATAAAGTTTTTATTATACATAAACTCTAAATTTATTTTGAATTTTTTTTTCAAGGCTGTCAGTGGAAGGATGGCTGGCATATAGCAAATCGCAGATTGTAAAATCTTTCCACAATGAGGCAACTGCATTTTCCATAGTGACTGTGATCCAGGTTCTCACAGCCATGTTCTTCTCACACTGGACCATGGCCAGGCACCTTGGAGGTCAGACAAATACCGCTAGCTAAGGAAATCCTAGATGATAGTCCTGTCCTGGTGTCCTTTTCCATATCCCTCCCAGTCACCAAGCCACTGGCTTCCTTGCCGCAGGACCAGCACAAGGTCCTTCTCTTCTGCCCAAGTTTCCGCATGATGGCTAACACCCCACATTGCTCTTGGCCTAGAGTTTGGCCCTTGCTCCCAGAGCCTTGGAATCCATCTAGAAACGAAGGCTCTTCTAAGCCCAACTTCCTGTTCAGACTTCAAACACACACAGGGAGCAGAAGCAGCTCTCATGGAGTGAGAAAACAGCACAAAATACACAAACCTGGGCCTCCAACCTGCCAACAACAGGCTAATAAATCTTCCCTTGTTGCCCTGGGTGGAAGAAACACTCTGAGATCACTTCTTCTCTACTTGGGGGATAAAGAAGCCTCCAAACCCCAAAAATGTAACCTAGATTCTTTGTAGACAGTCTGCAGGGAGTTCCAAATGGCTTGTGAAATCAAAGGTTACTTTTTGGAGATCGTAGGAAAAACATTTTTTTTAAGCACTCAACTTCATCTCTCCCCAAACATTGCTCTTTGCAAAATATAGCACTCTTGGAAAGGCATTAGAAAAATTCACACGAGCATAGCATAAGTCTTCTTTGCATTGTAAAATGAATCTGTAGGATCGAGGTTCCTTCTAGAAACACCTTTTAGCAATTAAGATTTTACTCAAAGGATAAAAAAAAAATCTTCCTTGAGAAAGTAAGGTTTGAATTTATGGTTATAAAAATGACAGCTACCTCCACCAACTCTCCAAGGAGAAAATATGAATGTTGCCAAAACTGCAGCCAACCTGTGCCAGAAATTCAACTGTGTGCAAGAAGGGCGTGGGTAGACAAGCAGCCACATATGCAAGGTCAGTGCTTCAGTGGCCACTACAAGACTGCACCCGCTCAGTTGCCTTGTTGCTCACAGAACTTTCCAGTAGGGCCTTCAAGATGTAGCAATGCAGTTCTGCTCAGTAGCTCTCCTCTAGAATTTAGGCCAAAGAGAAACCAAACCAGAGTTTCCGTCTGCCTATGTGCTATCTATGGCTTCTACTCCAGGAACTGGAATGGAAGTCAGTGAAAATGCTAGGATTCTCTCCCCACCCCCACCCCCATCCCCAGCCCCGCATCAACAGATGCTCTAGCCAAACAAAAACGAACACGTAAATATGCGCTCGATTCTGAACCTGTCTTCTCACTATTAGAATGTTCTTCCTCTTTTCCTAGAACTGAAATTTATGCATATTCTATGGCGAAAGTAAACATAGCTTCTATTTATGGACCCGAGACAGAAAAAGCATTAGAATCCAAGTACTCCCAGACAAACTAAGACAGTCAGTCAGGCGACAGAACCTTCGCAGGACACGGAGCCATAAACACCGTGAGTCATGTTTTCCATCATTAAAAGTTCCTCAAACTCATGCGACTGGGAAGCGGACAAGGAGTCACACAGCTCCAGACAACGGGAAGAGCTCTGGCTCCCAGACTCAAAGGGTAACTGCACTGAGGTGTGGTGTGCACAGCTGATCAAGCCTCAGGGTGCTTGAGCATGGTCGGCAACTGGGCAGCCCTTCAGAGGCTCTACAGGGCTTGGAAGATCTTTCTCAGAATCGGAGGCTTCCTGAGAATCTTAGTGAGGTTTAGAGAGAGCTGATACAAAGAAGGAGAAATGCATGCCGATAAATACTCACTAGTTGGAGTTAGAAATTTGCTTACTTACTTGACACCCCGTCTTCCCCTCTCCGTCCTCCCCCTTATCTCCATATGTGTATGTCTCCATATATATTATATTATATATGCTATATCCATTATATATTATATGTTATATATATGTATATTATACATATATATATATAACCCAAGTAGCTCTGAAAGATGATATGATTTTAAAACTCAAGCAGATGAAATGACAAAACAATAACTTCCCTAGATGACTAAGGAAGAGAAGTAAGGAAGAGAAGTAAGGGGAAATTTTGTTTTACTGTATCAGAGGAGCAATCGTCACAAGAAAAACTAGAAGCTTGTGCGATAGGTTTAAGAAGAACTTTGGATATCCAAAATTCCAAGACGCAATAATAAATCTCCAATGGCAAGAGGGTATACTATCTTCAAATTAAAATACTTAGGCTCAGAAAACCTGAAGTAAAGCCTATAAGAAACTGCAGTGGATATGTATATTTATTTATATAGATACAAAGATATTATATATACATAAATATGTAAGCTCATAGAAATATGTACACACACATATATAAATACTGTTTCTGTAAACTGATTGTCTCTTTTTCATCGTCCCAGTCCAGTCCTACCCCATCCTATCCAAAGGACATAGTAGCCAGCTCTGCTGGGGACCCCCTCATATGTTAAGACCTATTCAAAACACAGCCCAAACAGTTTGCTTCTTCAAAACCTCATCCTGCTTTGCACTTCTGTTTCCTTCCAACTCTATCCAGCCCTGTCCCTCTAGCTGTGGATTTCACTCCTCCACGTATGTGTTGCGTCTTGAGCACTGTGTAAAATCTTGCAGAACATGCTGGTTGCAGTGTTACTCAGGGGAAGGGTGGGGGCAGGGCTCGAGGGGTCCTGACTAATGTGTTTCTACTCGAAATGCTCCACGATGTCTGCTCATGGCAGCCTCATGTCCTGAGGAAGGAATAATGAAAATACTGGCTTCCAGGCCAGGTGAAGGTTTGGTGGCAATAAACAAGAAGTTTGTCATAACCCTCTTAATGGCATTTACTATTATTTCTTTATCCTAATATAGAGTAACACATATTAATATAGAAACTATAGAAAGTCTAATAAAATGTATAAAAATGATCATTTAAAACCATCATCTTTATCTTATCAACTAAATATATACTAGCATTTTGTTTCATAATCTATAGTTTTTATATACACCATATGCCTGTATATGAAATTAAATTCATTCTAGTCATTCTACTTTACCCATTTATTTATTTGATTTCACTACATGGTAAATATTTGTCTTATCAAATGTATTAAAATTGAAATTTTCTTTTATTAAAACAATAGAATGGATAATATGACTGACAACTAAGCAAGCTTCAGGGTTTAGCAGCAGTGACTACAAAGCGCCATCTGGACGCGACTGGGTGAAGCAGACTCAATCAGTTTGACGCAGCATCACCTGAAGGTAGAGATCCTTCATGAGTAACCCAGACCGTGAGGCAGACAGACTCTCCAACACGGAGCGGAATATCAAACACCTCAGCCAAAACTGAAATCAATGGCCTTACCGAAACTGCGCAGTCCACACCACTAAAGCCGCTGCTATGGAGAGGAGTCGCTGTGAAGATGGAGGAGACAACGCAGTGACCTGAGAAGAGATAAGCACATGCGCCAGTGGTTTATCATTCCGTAGAGTACAGGGCTGACTGGGATTGCCACCATCCAGTTTCCACTGAGTTTACCCAATCATTCTCCTTGAGAAAGCAGGAACCCCCCCCCCCAATCTCAGAATGTCCTCCCCTGTAACCTCCCTGAAATCACCAATAGCCTGATAGGTATTTCACACCAATCCCAAACTGGACATTGTTCGCCCTGCTTTCTTTTACCAAAGCTTTTCCTCCCCCTAAAAGGTGATCAATGTCTTGACAAGAAATACACCTCCTTAGTAATGAGAAATGCAATTCCTGGGTTGCCAATGAGAGCAGACATTAGAAGCTCACGCACACACAAAACAAGAGTCCCGGGCTACTCTGTGTTAGCCAGACCAGATCTCAAGAGGTACCAACAGCAACAGTGACCCCACATAGCAGCACAAACACACTCATGGTAACTGACACTCAATTCCCAACCTAATGATGCGCCCAATGAAACATGGCTCCTCTAGGATGTTCTGTGATCCCTGTGACTCTGGTTACCGCAGGGAGATGATCCAAAATATACAAAGAACCTGTAACCCCCAAGAAGAAGGAAACAAACAGCCCTGTTTAAAGATAGGCAAAAATTAGAGAATTCAATCAAAATTGGTTTGATTGGTTATTGCCTGGATCTGGAGTGTCCTTGAAACGTACAAGTGTAAATGGCTTCCCCTAAGGGTGGCAGTACTGGGAGGTACTGAAACTTTTATTCATGGAGATAACAGAAAAAGTTGTCATTGGGGGTGTGGCTTAAAGGGGGCACTGGGACTGCAGCCCTTCCTGGCCTCTTTGCTCTGTCTTTGAGGAAAAGAGTTCTTCCACCACACACTTCTGCCATGATGCATTGGGAAGGCAAAGGCAAAAACCACAGGGCGGAGAAACGTGACTGAAACTAAGTGCTGAGTCAAAAGCTTCCCTCCTTCTAACTTGATTGTTTCTAATATTTTAATACAGTGATAGAAAACTAATACATTGCTACTACTACTACAACTAAGAATAACAATACAGATAGCAAATATGAAAAATACTCAGTATCATAGAGGATTATAGAATTATAATTATAGACAGATAGATTAAAATAATAAAGTATATTTCTATCTGCTAGATTAGCCAGAATTCAAAACCCTGAGCACATCCCAGACTGATGAGCATGAGGAGTGGCAGCTCTCATCCATCACTGGTAGAAAATGATCTTGCCACTGTGGAAGAAACTGACGGTGTCTTATACCCCCAAATATTTCCTTATCATAGAACTCAGGCAATATATTCCTTAGTATTTACTCAAAGGAATCAAAAACTTATTTTCAAACAAAACCACTAGTGTTTAGAGGGGCTCAATTCATACCTACTAAAATGAAGAAGTAACCAAAATACCTTCCAACAGGCATAGATAATTAAATCAGACACATTCATGTAATGGGACATTACTCGGGCATCAAAAGAAATGAACTATTTAGCCATACAAGACCTAGAGAATGCTCAAATGCATCCTACTAAATGAAAAGGCCCCTTTCAGGCTACCTACTATATGTTTCCATTTATACACCATTTGAGAAAAGGGAACTCTGCAAAGCCACTAAAATGCCCAGTGGTGGCCAGGCTCCTGCGGTGGCAGAGAGAGAGGGGGGGGAGGGGAGGGAGGGAGGGAGGGAGAGAGAGAGAGAGAGAGAGAGAGAGAGAGAGAGAGAGAGAGAGAGAGAGAGAGAGAGAGAGAGAGACTTATCTTAGGGAGTCCACAGGTAGTGGAACTCCTCTGCAGGACTCTGTAATGGCAAAGGGATGAGGCTGCCTACTTGTCACAATCCATCGGACTGAGAGGGTCAGCGTGCAGAACTGCCAGCCCGAATGTCACATTAACAGATGGTGTCAGTACATAGGGAGAACAGAAAACGGCAAAGGGAACATAACTTCTGGCCATTTATCTATAAGCCCACAGTTACTCTAATAAATAAAGCTTTTAACTTCCCATCTAGTCAAACTTCTACCCATGCGTGGGTTTCACTAAGGCGCAAGTGAGGCAGCTGCTCTTGGGATCTGGCTACGTTCTCTGAGTAGGAAACGCTACTGAAATTTCTTTGACAAAACTTTGAACTGTGACAAGTCTTTTCTTTGAATGCTAAGCACAAAGGCTATATGGAATCTGAACTCAGGTGGCCGCCTGCCAAGAAAGTCTTCTTCAGAGCCCTGGTGGCATCTGAAATGAAATCTACCAGAACTTCACAAGCCTGGAAACAAAATAGCTCCTCCCTCTAGTCCCAAGGGCAGTGACCTGGCGCCTTGAATACAAACAGAGACAGAGAAAGACAGCATAGATCCATCTCTGGATATTCTGGGAGTCTCGAACTTGCATGGACTCATAAGTAACTTCCCAGGCAGCTAAAGAGGCTTTCTAGTAAGCCAAAAGCACATCAATTCATGTGCGCTAATAAACTTTGAACTTCCGTCAGATTAGATGCAGATTACTTGGCCCTGTGATGGGGAGCCCACAAAAAAAACCTGTTTCAGGCTCTAGGCATCACCTTGATAAAGAATAAAGGGAGAAGGGAGGGAGAAAGGAGGAGAGGTAGCCCTGGGCTTGGGGGAGAATCCTAAGGCACAGGTGTTTAAAAACACCCACCATGCCTTAAATTCTGAAGTCGTAGGTGTTGGAGAGGAAGGCCTCTTGCATTTCAGGGAGAAGATGGCTCAGTGAGGACGATGGTGTTTCCCTGCGGTTCTCACACTTGCCCTTCTCTCCTGCTCCTTTGTCTCAACCATCCCCCCCCCCCCAAGCCAGCACAGGTTTCTAGCATTTTGCCTGTGGCACCTGTATAAGATCTACTTGAGAACCACCTTCTTCCCTGCCCTTGCTTTCCTTCAACCTTCTCCTGCGAAGGACAGATGCCTTTGAAGTGTCTAGCTCGTGAGGTTTGTAGAGACTAGACTTCAAAACAAGACCAAAAAACAGAAACAAATAAGAACATCAAAGCTGAAGTGAATATAATTATCTTGGAAGCAGGTTCCTTTAATTTTAAAAATACATATGGAAACTGGGCTGTAGAAGGGTTAGGTAGCTTCCCCAGGGTCCCATCATGCTGGATCTAGGCATAGAGCATCCCTTGCACACTCCCCTTTATCTTATCCACACAGCTCTATCCTTTAACCTAAATACAACTTTCATTGTAATGCTTCTTAAAGATTATTTTGAACATCATAATTTAATAAACAGATCATTTACTAATTGACTAATTCACTTGCTCCATGAAAGCGGTTGAAGGCATTGTCTGCTACAGTCCTGCCAGCACCTACAGTGAGAAGATTGTCAGGGCAGATATGAATTGGACCTAGCCAGTGCATGACATCTTTAACACTGTCGGGGGCGGCGGGGGTGGGGGGGGAGGATAAGGGTACAAACTACTCTGAACTGGTTCTCGCGGAATTTAGGGTCAACCAGAGAGTACGTGATTGGGAGCCCATCAGAAAGTACGTGAAAGGAAGAATGAAAAAGACTTCGAGGCTGGAAAGAAGAGAAGAAAGAGACTCCAAAACTACTGGGTTTGCAAGCATAGGCTTCTCTCTTCGACAGGAAGGGGTCACGGGGCATTGTAAGCAGAGACCTCGTGGGCTGAGATCTGTGTTTTGGGAAGAGCAATACAGCGAGGAAACGAGCATGCCTGGCCCACGGGCAGCAGCTGTAATGCCTCCCATCAGTGGCTTCCGAGCTGGCAGATTATACAGGAGGAGGCTCAGGGTCTCCAACCCTCTCCGAAGCAAATGCTCACCCTTGCTGCCATTCCAGAAAAGAGGGGTCTTTTAGGCAAAGTCATTTAAAATTCCACAGCTACCAATGAGGCAGTGTAAATCAGAATGCAGCCCAAGTAGCTGCATTCATTGAGAACTGGGGTCAACCCCACATCTCTCCTGAGCCCGCACGGAGCAAGATGTTTCCAAATTCTTCCCAGACTCAGAGGGAGAACGGAGCCAGATGAATGCTAATTAAGAGAACCCATTTTGATTATATACAGCAGAGGTTGGCAAACGTTCTGTAAATATTTTATGCTTTGAGGGCCACACAGTCTCACTACAACCAGTCAGCTCTGTAGCTATAGACAAAATGTAAATGAGTGAGTGTGGCCTTTCCGATAAAACTCCAGTTACCCAACAGGCCACGGGCCAGATGGTAACCTTGCAGGCAGAGGGCGTGCCCCACTTCCTGTCCACCGGGAAGCCATGCTCTCCATTGCATACAGTATATTTGCTTTGCATTGGCCGGTCACACTCCTCTGCAAGTCAAAGGCGGGGCACTTGTAGAGCCAGCAGTCTTTGTTTTGCTGTCCCTTACTTCCTTTTACTCGTCTTAAGCAGGCCATCATTTCTGAGAAAGTGAACGTTGAATTTGACTTCATACTGAGCGTCCGTGAGCACCAGCAGATTATAGCCTTAGAAAGCCAAAGTATTAGAACAGGAAAGGGGGTTAAAGGTATCCTCATCTGACCACTTCCTTGGCGTGACCACCTAAAGCTTAAGGGACAAGGTAATTTGTCCAATGCACAGCAGCCAATAAAACAAGGTGACACGCCTCCACCCAGAGTTCTTTCTTGTTAAGCAACTACACTTTTCTTTCATTTATTGAATTTTAGAAAACAAAAGCAATCATTGCTCAAGGTGCCAGAAAAGGACACCCCGCCAGTCCACTACAGCACCCCGCCAGTCCACTACAGCACCCTGCCAGTCTGCTAGAGCACCCCGCCAGTCCGCTACAGCACCCTGCCAGTCCACTACAGCTGGCAAACCGCCCAATCTGAGGGCCATCGAAAAAGAGACGCCACGTGCCACACAAGATGCACATGTATAGGCCTGTCCCTCAAGGGGACGTGTTGTGTCAGGAGCGTGGCCAGCCTAGGACATACAGAAGTCACAGACCTGCGGCGCATGCTCAGGACAAGCCAGTCTCCAGAACCAAGAGAGTTAATGTTATCAGCTTGGCAACTGGGTTCCTCAGAAAGGGTGCCCAACTTACGTCTTGAGTCTGTGGTGGAGATCCCTTTATATTGCCTAGGGAACCTGTGAACCTCACTCACATCTGTTGAATGCAGTGTAAACCAAGTACTAGACAAATTCCTGGAACAGGCATTTTTGTTTTGGCATCATTTTCTTTCTTCTGCCTCTGCCTTCTCTGCAGGACTCCCCCTGTACAGCAAGGCCCAAGTGAGAACACACAGGGCTTCCATACACTAGCATGAGTTTACATGGTCAAGACGGAACATTTAGCTTGACACTGAACTGTTCTGTTGAATGGAAGTGATAAAATTAAAAGGCAGGATGTCCGCCACTGAGTCCTTCTACTATGGAGGAACTGCATTCACTTCTCTTAACTATGTCCCTCCACTAACAGTGTCCCGGGTTGGCATCTTGTATTGGAAGTACACTGAAATCTTTGCAAATTCTGAATCATGCATACTCTCATCATCGCACAAAAAGATCACCATCTCTTTATTAATCTGGTATTGTTCTTTATTTCCATCTTCCTAAGCTTTTTCCTTGCACTCTTTTTCCCAGAACTAATCCAGTCACCCAGGTAGTCTGCGCTAGCATTGATGCTGACCCAGGCAACTGAAGCAATTGGAAACAGTGAGCTCTTTTCTGGTGTGAGCTGGATGGGTACCAACTCAGTAAGGTTTCCATTTCAAGTCTTGCTTGTAGCATGCGGGGCTTTGTGTGAATGATCACACTAAATGCCCTGAGAACTCCAAGGAAAAAAGTGCATAACTAGACCCATTTTACAGAGAGGAACGTTCAGGAAAAAACCCTGAAAGTTCACAAAACTAAGAAGTGAGAATGGAGTATGGACAACACAGAGTCAACCATAGGTCATCATCTGATCACACAGCTTGTTGGTGAGGAAACCAAGACAGCGCTTAGGGTCAGATGGTCCCGTGTCCCTGTTCAGAGTCACATGAGCGAGGGAAACAATGTTTACTGTCTATATTGACAGTACCAAGTGTGTCCTTCTTTTCCCTTTGTGGTGGCCTGATGCAAAATAGTATTATTATTTACTTTGCAATATAGATAGCAGGAAAGAAAATAAGAAATGTGTACTGAAAGCATCATTCATAGTTTCTCAAAGGAAGTATTCTTCTGTAGAACACGTTCAAGTAACTGGCCAACGCTAACCCTAAATCGTCCAAGCCTGAGCGAGGCCTGCTGGCTGACTACAAAGATCCCATGTCTCCCCTGATGAACTTCATTTCACAAAGGTAAAGGCTGTGGATGCAGGGCAGTGTCAATAGCATCTCCCTTCTACACCCACAACCAGGCTTGCCCTGGAATGGTCCCCAGTGATACCCAGAAGCAACCAGCTCTCCTTTCCACTCCATCACCCTGTTCTGTGGTTCCCTCCACACACGATGCCTGTTTTTGCTTGGGAGCTAGGATGCTGTCTGACTTTCTCACATCCCTGCTCTGTTCTCTTAATCACTAACCACAACATGGGATTCTTTCCCAAACTAGAAGTGGAAGGAGAATTCAAATCCCCACTGCTGGTGGCCAACATCCTACCTGAGAATGCCCAGGATGATCTATCAGTGAAAAACGCACTATGCTATAAGTCTCACTGGGCCTTGGGGGGGGGTGAGCCAAGAAGGGGAAAAGGTCTCTAGGTTAAAAGGTCATTTTAAGGTCATAAGGACTAGCATTGTTGGAAGACATGCTCAAAGATGGAGAGAAAATGCCGACAGTTAGGATGGCCCATCTATTGTGAAACATGGCGCCAGACTGTGTCTGGGCTTTGGGGGACAAATCCAGTCTCCTGGAGGATAGAACAGTGAAATGGTAGCTCAAGTGACTTCTTCAGTTGGGGAAGAAAGCAACAGAACTGCCAGGAAAACAACAACAGAAAAAAAACAGTATAAGCCCAAAAAACACGCTCAGAAGCTCAACTGAGTGGGCCGAGACACATGTGGGCAGGCTGATTGGCATGAGGTGTTCAGGGCTCAACCGTGCAACATGAGCTCTAGACTCTGGGAAGCTGGACTCATTGTAGACCCCATGAGTCTAAATTTATCAGTTTCCTGCTTGTCTGGCTGCCTTAGGAATTGCTTTGAGACTAAGACTCTTGGGGTGGATGCCCAAGGGGTTAGGAAGACAAACACTGACCACAGTAAGACTTCAAAGTGGATGAGTTTCCTTTCCGGAGTTGAAAAACAAACCTAGTCTATGATGGAGACAGAGATAAGTGTGCCTACATTAGTGAAATGCACTAATACCCATGAATGCCATCCTTTTCAAATGGCAGACAGGATAAATAAACTCCCTTACTGTTCATTTTCCACCGGGTCTATGAAAGTGCCAGCTTTGTACTTAAAACGTGGGCTCAACCTTGGAAATTTTATGTGGTTGGTAAGTATCCAGTAGAGTGTAGACGATGAAAACTCATAGTGGGAAACTCGATGACACTTTCAAGTCACAAATGAATCCCCCTGGTTGCTTTATTTCCCCCACTGTAGAACAGAAAGCCAACCATCCACAGGGTTCATCCTTGTTCAGATTTGATTTAAAGCCTACTCATGACAGAAAAAGAATATGGGACAAGATTCTTCTGTATTAATATCATGCATTAAGCGTTATCGCAACACTTGCGAGCATTCGCCACATTAATGCTACTTTTAATGAAAGGAGTATATCAATGTTCTAGCCTCTGTGCCCTTGCCTGGTTGGTTCCTACCTGGGTATCTCGGTGCTCTTGCAGCCAGGTGAAAGCCTAGCATTTGGAGGAAAGCAGTGGTACCGAATCAGAACCTCCATAGTCCTCTCCTGGCATCCTGGATCCTCTGTGAAGTCTTCGTTTTACTGCCTTACAAGACCCAGTTACCGAAGGGCAATAGAAGTAAGGTTTTCAAAGCAACCTCCAGAGCTTCCCAGACCTGGAAAGAAATCTCTCTGCTGAGCAGGACAAAACTACCTTCTTTGCCTGCTCTAGGAGCTGCTTAGGCAGACCTTGGACGCAGAATGTTACTTATGATGTTCATCCTGGGGAGCCTTGTTCTTCCCATTTACAGTCCAAGCCAAGGGGGATCAGGCAGGGCAGTGGCTGTTCACCTAACCCTTTTTCTGTCCTTTGCCTTTTCACCTTCCAGGAAGGAGCCAGTAGCCATAGAAAGGCTGCTGTAAACAACGAGGTAGGCAGTATCTCCGTAGACGAGGCAGCAAAGCCTCATTTTCCGATGGCAGTCATATTATGTGGGCATTTCCTTAGGACTGTCAGGAACACTGGAGGCATTGTCAGGAAGCAATGGAGCACATGCTGTGTGGGTAACTTCGTGACCCAGGAGTTAATGCCTCAGACTGGAGCGGGAGCTCCGTCCAGGATAACAAAGTAAGGATCAATTCAAGCAGAGGGGCAAGGAATAAAGATAACAATGAAGGGGAAGGCTCCACTCAAACATACTTTCCCACACAGGGCAATCACTGACATCCTCCAGATTGAAGCAAGCAAATAAGGAAAGAGATAGAATCATATGGAGCCATAGCCTGAGCTCCCAGGGCCTATAAGGCAAATCCACATTCCCTGATCTAGCATCAACTTCCTTGTCCCTACAACCCTGACCTTAACCTCCTATTTTGACACTGACTCCTGACTACAAGGGGCTTAGTGTATAGTAGTCCCATTTCTTTATTCCCACATTGACTTCCGTTGTTCCTCCCAACCTCAAAGAAAATGTCTGGCCTCTCTATCCAAATCCATGCTGGATTCATTCAAGAAGGCAGTGAGCACAGCTGCTACATGCCGGGTACTGCGCTAAGCTCTGGGGACCCAAAGCCATGCAGAGATCAGGTTTCACTCCACAGAGCCTGTGATCTTAGAGAAAACACCAGTTTCTTCTCTGACCTTGCCCACCTCTGAACTCTTGGGAACACTGTCCAGACCACTTACTTGTCAGTTCTGCTGCTTCATTTTGTCCACGAGGCTATGATGCAGTTATTTCTCATTCTATAGGTATCCACAGTGAGACTGAAGGCACTCTGTAAGACCCGTGAGGACAGGGACTTTATTTAAATCAAGTACTGCGTTTAAAATGTTTGTGAGAAGATGACAAAATATTAAATATGTACCAGGAAGTGATGGGAAACAAAACCCTCGTATTCCTTATTTTACTGTCTCAGGTCTAATCCATATTTATTACTGTCAATAGCAATGCTATTTGGACTGATATTTGTCTGTTGAAGGGCTTCTTTTACTTTACAGGATGCTCAGCAGTGTGCTTGGTTCCAACTATTCAGCACCTGAAGCTTCCCCGCCCCAGTGGTCACAACCAAAATAGTCCCCAACATCACCAAATTTTCTTAGGGAAGAAGATGATAAACATCAAACCAAATGCTAGACACATAGCTGAAATGTCTTGAGCTTGCTTTCTTCTGTGTCACTAAATTTATGCATGCATATTATATTAATATTTAAACATATATATTTAACTTCATGAAAGGCATACATTTTTTTCAAGGCATTAAAAAGTGACTAAGAAGCCCATTGTACTAAAGGAGCAAGGAAAGCAAATTCAGAAGGAGAGAATTGGCTCCCAGAGTGAATTTTTCTTTTGCCTTTGGAGAGTATCCCCAATAATCCTACAGCTGTAAACCAGTGAGCTCTTGCGACAGTGTTCTGGGATGAGTTGTGGTTGCATATCTAAGCAGGGGTAGCTGGAATTCAAGATCAAATTCCTGTGGTCCCCATCCTACTTGAGTTCACAGCTGGGAACTCCCACCCCCACGATGACTGTTTAGTATGGCTTCCCCCTCACAAGACCTTCCAGCAGACTAAGACTCGTGGTCCAAACAAAAGTTCACCTTCTCTGCCAAAGTGACAAAGCCTCCAATCCTTCAAAGGATGAAATAATTGTCCCTGCCTATGATGAGGAAAACGTGCCTTGAGGGTCATGAAATCCGGTCTCAAATCATAGCACATAAAACCTTGGCATCTACCACTTAATAAAAATGCTGCCTTGTTTCTGGATTTTAAAGAGGAAATCAGAATAACGCCTGTGATGGAGACACACACTCACTTACTGCTTTTCTGACTGCTCTTGGATGGGCTTCATGAGGAGCCATTGACGAAAAGTGATTCTTCAGAAGCTCACTTAACTGAAGCTCCCCGAAGACCAGAGAAGCCAGGACCTGCCATTCACAGCACCCCAGCACTTAGCACAGAAGTTGCACGGCAGGTGCCCAATCTGTTGATTGAATAACTTCAATAAAACATGCTCCCGTCCTTTGCAGTTCTATTTAATATGTGATTTGGTGTAAGTGTATTTATATCAATCCTGTACTCATAATATAAATTATTACACATTTTACAAAATATAGAAGAAACTTACATTTTAATGTTGAAATAGTTTATATATCTATTATATAGTTTAATATAAAGGCAAAAAAGATACACACTGAACATCACTGTAAGGCATGCACTCTGCTTGGTTTTTTTCCATATTTCATTTCATTTTGTTGAGATTTCTGCACATGTCCCCTCTTAAATTCTAAAAATGCACAAGAATAATAGTATGTATTTCAAACAGATAACACAGCACATGGTGAAATTTAGTGAGCAAAGGGAGGGTACAGGGGAGATGATGGACAGTCAGGACAGGGGCTCCTAAGTGACCCAGAAAGAGGACAGATGCCAGAAAAACTTGCTGATAGAAGAAACAACCAAATGGCACCTTTACGTCCATGGAAATTAATCAGGAAGAGGGAATGGATTTGAAGAGGTTGTGTAGATTTCAGGCTGAGTGGATGCTAAATATAAAAAGCATGAACTCAAGAAAGAAAGGGGGAAGGAGAGAGGGAGAAAAGGAAGGATGGAAGGAGGGAGGAAAGGAAAGATGGGAAGGAAGGAAGGAAGGAAGGAAGGAAGGAAGGAAGGAAGGAAGGAAGGAAGGAAGGAAGGAAGAGCAGGAAATGGCAAACGACTTCATCCAGTGAGTGAAGAAGAGCTATGGCCTTGATGAAGGCAGAAGCCACCACACTTCGCTGGTGCTCTTGCCACTCCACTGCAGGTCACGGTGGTTGGGAAGAGCAGGAACACAAGGGGCTTTCTCAATGTAGAAGATGCACTAAGAGTCATGTCAAGAGGTGAGGAAGGATGTCACAGGCAGCTCTGGCAGACGTGGAGAGGAGGGAGGGAGGATCTATTTGACCTTGGGGACTATTTGACATTTATCTACAAAGGCCAACAAAACAGTTTCTAAGGCTTTGTGAATCCCCTGACATTGAAACTAGCTACTTTTGTGTGTGTGTGTGTGTGTGTGTGTGTGTAGAGAAAACACTTCACCAGTTCTTCAAAATTTGTAGCCAAATTCTGAAACATTATTTTACCTTACCTGCAAAGTTCCTGGTTTGGTTCATGGAAATGGAACCATCCTCCTAACAGGCCGCTGGTGTCTGCTGGTAGCAAGTAGTTAAGATTCTGTTAATTACAGAAGTTGGCTTTTAATTGTGCCAAGAAAAATAACACTCTTTGGGAATACGACAGAGCTTAATAACTGGGCTCAAGATAGTGAACTCATTACTTTTGCTGTGCCTGGGCTGGTTTCCTCTCTCTGAATAATGGAATGTGTTCTCTCCATCAGCGGAAAAGGACCTAGTACTACCAACCTCGTGTGTATTGTCAGACCCAAAGGAAACACCATTCATTGCTCACACTTTGTTCTCAAAACAGCCTTCGACTTAATTTGTGTGTTAAAGTATTTCAATGAGTTCTCGTCAGCTAACAGAATCGGGTCCTCAGCCAGGTCCATTAGCTCTGCCTCTGCTAATCTTCCTCCCAGCAGATAATGAAGACCAGGGCAGTGAGATGCACAAGACAGAGTTAGCTAATCAGGACAAGGAGCGTTGTCCTTTTCAGCTCCATCTTCTCTGAAAGCATTCTCTATCCAGCTAACTGGTAATGCATTCCAATCAATAGCTACTGTGAATTAGGATATTCTGAAGGTTAGAGCAAGTTTACCGTTGGGGGGTGGGGTGGAAACTCTGTTAATTGAGTCAGAGCTAAAGAGGTTCCTTCAGTAGTTACCATTGGGATAATCAAAAACAAACATCCAATCCAATATATCCATGAACAAGACATCCCTGCTCCCTGTTTTTAGTGGAAAATGTATGGACCCTAAGGAAGTGTAGAATATTTTAAGGTTAAAATAGAGATGACCTAAAAGAATTTTACTAGCTCTTATGTGTGTCATCTACAGACTCCTACACATCACAGGAAGGAAATGGGACCCCAAGGATACAGTCTGTTATAATTGGCCACCTCATGCTGTGTCACCTTTGTCGTGGTATAATGATGTAAACTCTTGTTTATACAGCAACTTTGCGTCATACATTCTTTATATGTTGTATTGCACTGGACTCTATCTTACACTAAATATTTATCAAAGTTATTTCGCCCTTGGCTTTCTCATTGACAACATCTGCAAAAATCCTGGCAAGTGTTTATGTTCAAACCAGAGTTTATGTAAACAATTGTACAGAGTAGAGAGAAGTGCTGTGGGCAGTTGTCATCTTCAGCTCTCTTTAATTTCCCCTGACATCTTTAATGACCCTACCTGCAGATCAGAATACTAAAAGAAGCCCTGGTAGCATAATTGCCACATGTACTTGCTATAAAGTGGTGAATTTCCTGGTGTTGAGTATGTATATGTACATACATATACATACATGCATTCATACATATATCAGCTAAGTTTCTTTGGACCAAACTGTCTAATTAAAGCAAAGTAAATTACGTGTCTGTGTGTGGAGGAGGACATATAAATGTTTAAGGCTTGCTTTTAATTCATATTTTTTTGTTTTGATATTTTTTAGTTATTTTTATTTTTTCATACAATATATCTTCATCATATTCTTTCCTATACCCCAAGTGCTCTCAGAGCCTCCCACCTTCTGAAAACTCCCCCAACTTCATGTTCTTTCTCTCTAAAGGGAATAAGAAGCCTAAAAGACAAGCAAACGAAAGAGAAAACAAAACAAAAATCAAAAAGACAAAACCACCAAACGATAACAAAAATCACATAATAAAAACATCGAGTGTGTTTTGTGTTGGTCAACTACTCTTAAAGATGACAAGGTTTTCACAAATGGATGATGTACCCAGTATCAAGACATTTGTAGAAAAGCAACTTTCCCTCTCCCAGCAGGCTATCAAATACAAATAGCTCCTTGGATAGGGATGGGATTTCGTGCCCACTTTCCCTTCTCCATGATGGGATTTTTCCTGGTTTGAATTTAAGTGTGTCTTGAGCATGCTGCCAGTCTCTGCAAGTTCATGCATGCATCAGCCTTGCTGTGTCTGAAGGACACTGTTTCCTTGGAGTCATTGGCCACTTTTAGTTTTTAAAATCTTTCTGCCTTCTCTTCTACATAGGCTCCTGAGCTTTGACATAGACATCTCATTTAAGGATGAACGCTCCAAGGTCTCTCACTCTCTGCACATTGTCCAATTGTGAGTCTCTGTGTTAATCAAAATCTACTGCAAGAACTTTCCCTGCTGAAGATTTAAACAGTGCAGTGTTCTATGAGTATGACAATAGCTTACTAGAAGTCATTTTACTGCTGTGTTCATTTAGCAGAATAGATTTTTTTCTTAGGGGCCCAATGACCTACCTTGTCTTAGGTTCTTGGACTCATTAACAGTTCCAAGTGTGGGTTCCATCTCATTAAGTGGGCCTTAAATGCAATAAAGTTGTAGTTGGTTATTCCCATAACATTTGAACCACTGTTGTATCAGTATATTTGGCAGGCAGGTCATTGCTGAAGGTTTTGTAGTTGGATGCACTGAAGTTTTGCTGCCCAGTATCATTCGTAGTACCTGCCAGCATTATGAACACTAGTCAGGGGTGAAGGTTCTAGTTGGGTACCACCTCCATCTCCATGTTCAATGACATGTATAAGTGGTACCTACAGCAACAGGGACTTGCTATCATATTGGGGTGGTTAGCTAACAGCATTGGTAATAGTCTGTACTGTTTGTGGGGAATATGGGATCCCTTTGGCCAATGACTCAACAAGACATAACCCATTCATGGAACTAGGAATTTTATTTGGTAGTACATGATGTGTACTTGAGAAACTGTCTCCTCCATTACATGATAAATAATTTTCTTTTATATATTTTAAGAAACTTCTAGAATAGTTGGTTCCCACGTGTTATTTCAACACATCTTTAGAATTAGTTATCATTCCCTGTATTACTTCCTTTATCCTGCCATACCCCCCACCTCCCCTTTTACTTCTTCTATTTCAGTTTCTCCGTTATCCCTATAGCACTATATTCTATATCCCCTTTCTTGGAAGTCTTCTCTTCATGCCTGATCCCTCTACCTAAACTCTATAAATATTGTACCTGGGACAAACATATCTGAAGCTTAAAAATTAACATCTACATATTAAAGGAAGCATGAAAATTTTGTATTACTGAGTTGGGTGGCCTTTATAAAAATGATTGTTTCTACTGCCACCCATTTACATTCAAATTTCAGAATTTTGTTATTTAACAAGCAAATAATATTACATTGTATAAATGTACCATGTTTTCATTATCCATTCATCAGTTGATGGACAACTAGGCTGATTATAATTTCTGTCTATTATGAATACAGCAGCAATGAAAATGGATGAGCAAGTATCTCTAAAGTAGGATGTAGATTCCTTTGGGTCTATGCCCAAGAGTGGTATACCTGGGTCTTGTGGTAAATCTAGTTTCATCTTTTTAAGGAACCTGTATACTAATTTTCATAGTGGCTGAACAAGTTTGCAGCTCCACCAGAATAATTGTTTCTCTTTCCCCACATCCTTGCTAGCATGTGCTGTTGTTTGTCGTATTGATCTTGGTCATTCTGACAGGTGCAAGATGAAATCTTAGCTTGAATTTTCATTTCACTGATGGCTAAAAGAGCTGGACATTTTTGGAAGAGTTTCTAAGCCATTTATGTTCTATCTTTTGGTAACTCTGTTTAGTTTCATATCCTATTTGTAAAAACTGGGTTATTTGCTTTTTTTAATGTTCCATTTTTTTTTAGTTCTCTATATTCTAGATATTAACCCTCTCTCAGAAGTATAGTTGATAAAGACTTTCCTCTACTCTATAGGCTACAGCCTTGCTCTGATGATGGGGTTCTTTTGCTGTCCAGAGCATCTTAGCTTCATGAGGTCCCATTTATTAATTGTTTGTCATAATGCTTCACTGTTGGCATCCTGTGCAAAGTCCATTCTTAAGTCAATGAACTCCAGTCTATTTTCTACTTTCTCTTCTATCAGATTCAGGATATCTAGTCTTATGTTGAGGTCCTTGATCTATTTGGAGATGAGTTTTGTACAGGGTGATATAGATCTATTTTGAGTCTTTAGCATGCAGCTAATCACTATTTGTTAAAGATTCTCTTTTCTCCTGCGTGTATTTTTTACTTCTTTGTTAAAAACTAGAAGTCTGTAGATGTGCACAACTATGCCCAGGGCTTTAATTCCATTTCATTGATCAACATGTCTGTTTCCATGCAAATACCACACTGTTTTTATTGTGATAGTTTTTTTTTTTTATATAATTTGAGATCTGAGATGGTGATACCTCCAGTAGTTCTTGTACTAGTCAGGTAAAATATGCAATTTGATGGCTAATCTTGATTGCATGCTTGACTGCATCTAGAATTAACTAAAACTGCAGCAACTGGGCATAGCTGTGAGGGATTTTTCTTGGTTGGATCATTTGTGGCCAGAAGACTCATCGTAAATCTGGCCACACCTTCTGGTGGCAGCCCACGTAAAGGATATGACGTGAACTTTTGCTTTTTGCCTGCTTGACATAACTCTCACCAACAAGCTCACCTACCTTGAGTCATTTCTTCTCAGTGTTAGAACCTGCTTCTTCAGGATTCCAGTGTGAACTGGGAACTCTCACACTCACTTGGGACTACTGAGGCATCCAGTCTCATGGACCAAACCACTACCAGATTCTTGGCCTTTCTATCAGAAGACAGTTATTATTGCAATACTTGGACTATGACCTATAAGCTACTTTTAAAAATCCCCTTTATATATAAATATAATATACTTCAATATATATTTAATATGTATAATATAATAGATATATTAAAATATTTTTCATTTAATATATTTTAATACTTATTAATATATTAAATAGTATATAAATTGTTTATGCATTAACTGATGTTGATATATTTATGTGTATTAATATACATTAACTATATTAATAAACATATATTTTAATATAATAGTTACATATATGTTTATTCATTCTATCAATCTGGTACTGTTGAGAACCCAGACTTATACACCTACCATGACTTCTTCAGGGTTAATATGTGATTTTAGATGTAGTATTGTTTCTTTTATTAAGTTGGTGACCATTGTATTTGGTACATAAATGTTTAGAAGTGTAATATTCTCTTGGTAGATTTTTCCTTTAATGAGTATACGGTATTCTTCCTTAACTTTACTGATTAGTTTGAGTTTGGAGTCTGGTTTGTCAGATAGCAAAATAGCTACTACTTCTGGTAGCTTCTTGATTAGATTTGCTTACAACACCTTCTTCCATCCTTTTATTCTAAGGAGTTCTCTGAGCTTGCTTGATGGCGAGGTGTATTTCTTGGATGCAGCAGACAGAAAGGTTCTATTTTCTAAATTCCAGTTTTTGTCTTTTTATTGGGGGATTAATACCATTAATGTTGAGGATTATTATTTAGCCGTGTTTATTAATTCCCATTATCTTGCCGTTGATGTGCCTTCGTTTCTTCTTTTGATGAACTATTCTGTAACTATTTATTCCTCGTGTTCTTTTTGGTGTAGTTAGCCTTGTCTTGAAACTAAAATTTTCTTATTATTGCCTTTTGTAAAGCTGAAATAGTGGAGAGAAATTGCTTAAACTTCTTTTCATCATTTTTTTCTCTGCCTTCGATTGATCGGTTTGCTGGGTATATTAATGTGGGCTGGCATTTGTGGTCTTCCAGGCCTTGTAAAACACCTGTGCAGGCCCTCCTGATTTTCAAGCTGTGCACCTTGGAAAATAGACATTTGTTATGCACTTATATAAAATAGCCACAAGATAGACATTCGTATTGTAAAAGTTATAAACTGGCCAGTAAGGTAGCCAAACCTAGGAAGGTAAGTTCTATCAGTTCTTAATGCTCAGGAATGCTGGCCTCTGCACAGATGCTCCGACTTTCATTATCCCCATGGTACTACAGTCTGGGAGCCCCACACCCTCAGCTCTGCATCGCAGTAAATTCCCTGCAGAATGAGAAGCCTGGCCCTGGAACATTAGTCACAATTTAGCCAGGGTTTTTGCCACTTCTTTACAAAGAGTTCATTCCCTTGATTTTTTTCTATCTGTTTTTTTTTTTTACCTAATTTAAATTCTCTCTGAACTCTCAGAGTGATTATTAATGTCCATATTTCTACCAACATTCTTTTTATGATATGTTTTCCCTGAATGTGTTGGTCTGCTTAGTTTCTTGTTAACTTGACCCAAGCTAGGTTGTTCTGAGAAGAGGAAACTCAATTAAGAAAAATACCTCCACCTCAGGTGGTCTGTAGGCAATTCTGTGAGCCATTTCCTTGATTAATGATTGATGTGGGAGGGTCCAGCCTACTGGGAGTGGTGCCACTCCTGGTTAGGGAGCCCGGGGTTGTACAAGAGAAGCAGGCTGAGAGAGCCATGAGGAGCAAGCCAGTAGGCAGGTTTCTTTCTTAGCTTCTGCTTCAGTTTCAGGTCACAATAAAGGACTAGCATATGTGCCTGTCTCCTCTTAGACACACACCAGCCTTATGGCGCTGGAGCCTACTCTGGGGCCTCATTCGGGTGTTATCTCCTGCAAAACCACAGTTCCAATATGCAAGGGACACTAGGGCTTCAATGTATGAATTTGGTGGGGACACAGTTTAGTTTGAATCCGAACCCAATCAATTAGACTAAGAGGTTTGCTTAAGCACACACTGAGATGAAGGATGGGCAGGAATGACTAGAGTAGCCGCCTGAATTTAAAGGAACCAACCTTTAAGAAGACAGGTCTTCCTATTTTGCTTCAGAAAACAAATGCCCAAACAGCCTAGATGAGATGGTTTTCTATTTCCTTCTTAGTACCCCTGAATGTGGAAAGTCTACAATCACATTAAACAACCTCCTAAAGGGAAGGACTGAGTGATACTGGGCTTAATTTTGCTCATATGAATCATTAAAATAGATCAGCACATTACACATATATATATTATATTAAAAATAATGTCACTTAGTTTACACAGTGAAAAATTACTCCACCTAGAAATCCATGACCCTGTCCTAAAGAGAGCAAGGCCATAGCGGGGGGGGGGGGGGATAAGAACAGGTCCTAGGTCATGTGTGACCCAGAGGACTGGGTCATCCAATCCCTGCCTCTGCCTTAGTGGAAACTGCGTCAGACTGGAAATCAGAAGGCCTGGGCTTTGGTCTCACCTTGCCCCTAGTTCACCACATATGTCCCTTTGCTCCATGTCTCACGTCTGACTATGGATCAGAAGACAGAGGTGACAAGAATAAGTGTCGTATGTAGGATGCAAAGTCTCTGAATCACTTCCGTTCCTCTTCAACTTCTAAGGACCCGCAATTGTCAACTCAATGTATCTCTTCAAAACTGCGCAAATGCCATCTGACAGGCTCCATCTCCCGGCATGCCAATTATCATTGTGTTTCAGTTTTCCATATAATGCAACACTCCAAATTGAAAGTGTGTTTTAATAAAGCTTTGGCAATGCTGGGTATAGCAAAAGAATTATTCCTGGCTCTGGGTATTATTCTGCTTTTAGGCTTTCTCAATATCACGTCTCTCTTCCCACAATGGAAGTTTGGCCGAGGACTTCATAACCCAAAATAAGGTTGAACATGATATGCCATAAAAGTTTGAAGATGCCAGTGGAGGCCTCATAAGGTTCTTAGCTGATCCAAAACTAAAAATATTTCCTTTCACGTGGAACATATTCCCTGCACAAGCAACAATAAATACCTGGTCCTTTTGTCTCCTATGAAGAAAAATTTTCACCTAAGAAGAATTAGATACATCAGTGCATTAAGAGGAAACTATGAAACCATGGCATAAATTATGGGGCCTGATGGTAATCTTAAAGTTTTTTCACCCACTCGCTTCTGTTTCGGGGCCAACTCGAGTCAAGAGGCCTGTCACTTCGAGTGTGACCTTTCAAAGGGACTTATGCATTCCTGCATGGATGACGCGGCACCTTGATCCTATAGTGTCTTGAAACTTGATTCCACAAGTTTGCACAGGAAGTAATGCTATCTTTTAAGGTAGGGATTGTGTTTACTTAAAAATAGCAGCTCCCCATTTAAAAGCAACCCAGATGATGTAATTGCCATATATTACCCTGCAATTTAAAGAGATCAGGTTCAGGTCTCAAATTCTCAGACACTGTGGTAAGGAGACACCAAGAAGGCCACTGAAATGATAAACTCTCTCTCCCGGCGAGAGAATTTGTTCAACTTGCTTTCCGCACCTTTTGTTGGTGGGTTTTATCCTCTAAATGTGAGAACCAAAAATATCTGCCTGCTTCTCAAAGGCTGGGCGGGGTGAAGGAAACCCAAACTCTCTGGAAGTGGCAAGGAACCGAGGTATCAGTGTGACCGAGTCATTCATTTTGAGGAGTGACAGGCATTGTTCTCTGCACATCAGGTGCACACTGGGACAGCTAGGTGAACCAAGGAGAGGATTCAGGGCTGAGTGCTTGAAGTCATGGTGACATGCGCTGAGTCACAGCACAACAGCAGACAACACAAACTGGGTAAGAAAACCAAGTGACACAGACAGGCGACAAGAGTCCCCAGAAGCTTGACAGGGGAAGCTCCCGCTGCCTTATTTTTATCCTCTGGAAACAGAATTCCTCACAGGGACTCTACATTCCTCAGTCTCAGACACGATTAAACACCATACCTTTTAAAATGTTTTACTATTCCAAGCAGAGGAATACATAAATAATCGCTTTCCAGTTGCCACCCCTCAGCCTGGAATCACAGCCAAGTGTTTTCTGGCCTTCAGTCTACTTTGACCAGACTCCACGTGAGAGGGGAAAGAAGAGAAAAGAAAAAACAACAAGAAGAAGCTGTCTAGCTAGATAACCTGAGGCTGGATGGAGAGGAACGGTGCTAAGGGTGTTTTGTTTTCAGAGACAGGGTTTCTCCGTGTAGCCCTGGTTGTCCTGGAACTAGCTCTGCAGACCAGACTAGAATCAAATTCAGAGACTCCCACCTCGCCCACACCCTGCTTCTGCCTCCGCAGTGCTGGTATTTAAGGTGTGGGCTACCACACCCAACAAACTTAAACAATGTAAAAGGACTTGGTTGAAATATCGTGCAGTAGACCAAAAAACGGTTCCCTAAAGGAATCAGTTGCAGATGCCTGAGACCTATAATGTCACCTTTTGTGGAAATCCTGTGTCTGTGGAGGTGATTAAGTTAAGGGTCTTGAAGTGGAAAGATTTTTTTCTGGATTAGCTAAGACTGCTTGCTAAATGATTTCACCTGTGTCTTCATGCGAGCGGTCTTGAGTCCACTCCTGGCAGAGAGGAAACATGATGGCAGGGAGATAGAGAATTTGAAGACTCTAGCTTTGAAAGATGTTGAGCTGGCAGGTGTGCTTAAGTCTGATGTCCCAGCACTTGGGAGTGGGGATGAGGAATAAGGACCCTAGCTGAAGCCTGGACCACGGAGCAAGCCAAGATCAGTCCGGGCTACTTAGGTCTAGCCCAATACTGTCCACAAAGGAAGGAGAAAGGAAGGAAAGGAGGGACAAAGGGAAGAGGGGAAGAAGAAAATGAAAGCAAAGAGGAAGGGAGGAAGGCAGGGAGGGAAAAGCAGAGTTCTGTAGGCCCAGAAGAGGCAGGAAACTCACTGGTCCTAACAGTTTCTAGGGTGTTGTAGTTCTGGCAATATCCTGATTTGGGCTTGTTTCTAGTGAGTTCAGATGGTCAGGCTTGTAGAACAATGGGGAAAGAAACTTCTGCTGTTTAAAGACAGCAATTTGTGATAATTTGTTATAGCGTCCACAGAAATTAATAGCGTCTCATTAATTGATTGTAATAAAAGTGCCGTTTAGGGTCATTACTCTAGAAACACGAGAATAGACCAGATCTTGGAACACAGCTGCCAGCTGTGGGATTTGTGGTCAAGGTCTAGTGACCCATCAACACTGTGAGGTGGCATTGTCATCTACAAAGCTACACTCCAGAGCCATGCAATCAAAGCTGGGGGCAGGAGAGAGGCAGGGTCCCCCTCTCTCTCCAGAAGTCCAGCCCCAGATGAGCTGCCCTGCTCCAGTAACTTTGCATCTACACTTAGGTAAGTCGCTCTAGTTAAACTTGGTGGGTCACACATGAAAGGAAGAAAGGAAAAGGGGGTGCTTGCTGAGAAAAAGGGTGCCAGCAGGAGAGGCAGAGACACGGTGGGGGGATGGGGCTGGAAATGCCTGAAACTCATTATGTAAGTGTATGAAAACATCAAAGTGAAAAGAAAAACAAGTTATGTTTTTAAAGTATTGTAGAGAAGGCTTTGTCTCCTTTGTAATCCACTATTGCTAATATTTGTGTTTTTATTTGTGGTGCTGTACATGGAAGCATCATTTTGATTTTATTACGTTCTTTGCCCATTGCAAAGTGCTGTTATTAATAAAAGATAACCATATTGCCTAAAGACAAAAATGATCTTACAATATTTTAAGTACGTTTATAATTTTTAAAGTTTTTATAATAATGAATTTGAGTGTGAGAAAGCGTCTGTATGTGAGCGTATGTGTTGTGTGTGTTCGTGTATGGACAAGCGTGTGTCACAGCTCATGTGTACTGAAGGACAGAGCGCATTTCTTCCTCCAATGTATGGATTCTGGAGTTTGGGTTCATGTTGTCAGACTTGCAGCAAGCGCCTTTGTCCACTGAGCCATCCCTCAAGCTGCTGCTGCGGAGCTGTGGTCGGAGCTATCGCTACAGGGGCTGCAACCAACCCAGAGGTCTGTAGGTGGAACCCGGATATAAGAGAAAGGGATCTATGAAGGGGGGGGGGATAATTCTATTTAAGAAAAGAGTCCAGCCAGGTGGTGGAGGCGCACGCCTTTAATCCCAGCACTTGGGAGGCAGAGGCCGGTGGATCTCTGTGAATTCAAGGCCAACCTGGTCTACAAGAGCTAGTTCCAGGACAGGCATCAAAAACTACAGAGAAACCCTGCCTCGAAAATCTGCCCCCAGGAAAAAAAAAAAAAAAAGGAAGGAAAGAGTCCATGAGCCACTTTGAATAGACATTGAAGGAATCCTTAACTGAATATTCCCAGGTCTGCAGACAACACAGATGAAGAACAATAGTCTTTTTAGCAGACAATGAGGGCTATCTACATACAAAAGTGAACTTGGAGCCCTACCCTAGATAAAACTCAGTTCCAAAGAGATTGCATATTTTAACATGAAAGGCGAAACGATAAAACTCTGGGAGCAAACTTTCAGAAGACACACCACGACCTTAAAGTCCATGATGCTTCCTATAGCGGGTCACAAGAAGGTGGTACTCACACAAGAAAAATGTTTACGAAAGGACATGGGGGAAAATCAAGACCGGCAGAACACACACAGAGCGGAGGACTCAGACCCTGAATATGCACAGAATTCCTGTCACCAAGGAGAAGAGCAGGAGACCCGTTCCACCCCCCACGAAGCAGTTCAAACAGCAACAGCAGCAGAAGAAATGTGTTAGTTTTTGTTGCGGATCATTGAGAGCAGATTTATACTAAGGAGACAGTAACACACAGTGACAGAATGGCTAAAGAAAGATCAAGATTTTTGTGTCCATCTGAGGACAGAAACAATCTTGATTTCCATACATTCCTGATGAAGAAGGACATCAGTTAGCAGACCTGCTGTAGAAAATGCCAGGACTTGCCAGCGGCTGCTATTGCTAAGTATATGGACAGCTTATGACCCAGTGTTTCACTCCTGAAATCAAAGAGAAGGTCTATATGTTTCCTACCCATGCTCACACTCAGGGCGGCTCTAACCACAAGGGCCACAAACTGGCTAACGATAGATTGTGGTATATCCATGCAATGGAATATTACACACCCGTGGTAATAAGTGAGCAATCATTAATCTACATATTATATTTTATTTTATATCTTGCAGCACTGCCTTTTTTGTTTGAGCGTACATTTTATTTTTTAGCCACAAATTTAACTAAAAACAAAACCCTCTCCCCTCTTGTCTACCAGGACCCACCCAGGGCAGCTGGAGCCTTGATAGGTGGGGCCAATCAGCAGATCACACCCTCTGCTTTCGGTAATAGATCCTGTTTGGCTGGGAATTTGCTCTTCAGCTGTCGTTCTACTGGGAATGTGAGGTTGGGAATGAGCCTGATATTTGCAATGGAACATTTCAACTGAAAAGAATGGCCTTTCTCGAAATGCCCGGAAAACGCCAGAAGACTGAGTAGTTGCTATGCTACAGAAGGAAATAGCGTGAAAGAGCGTGAGAGCTAAGGAAACCCATGCTTGCTCTATTGTCGTGGCTGTGAGTGTAATGTGCAGATTCAGGCTCGCTGATTTGATAGGTGTGACATGTGACATTATTTCTTTAAAAGCTCCAAGTTCTATTTTAAAACAAACAAGAACCAGATACTTGTATGGAAGAACACACATAAGCATCCCTCCGTACCAAGACTCCGCGTATTCGAAGAACATTATTGCCCTTTCTGAGGACTCAGCAAACCTCACAAACACGTTTTAGACCTGAGTGCTGACTTTCCTGTGTCCCCACTGCTGACTTGCAGTTTCTCATAATTCTCCCTGAAGTCACACAACGTTTGGCATTTCGGTATTTCAGCACATTTCTGTTCCCCAGTGGGGGAAAGAAAGGAAACGTGACTGGGAGACTGAGCACCTCGGAAGCAGCCCTGCAAGCAGCTTCTACTCTCCCCTCTTGTCTGCCTGGACCCACCCAGAGCGCCTATTTTGGACCACTGTGCCTTGATATGTGGAAAGCCAACCAGCAGCCCACCTCCTCCTCTTTCTGCAATAGATCCTGGTCAGTTGGGAATTTGCTTTTCAAGTGTCCCACTGGGAATGTGAGGTTGGGAAAGAGCCTGATGTTTGCAACAGAACGTTTAAACTAAAAAGAATGACCAGCTAGTTTGAAACCAAAACTGAGAATAAGAAATGAGCTTTAAAATAATTCTCACCTTCAAATCACTGGACCAAGCTATGTTTCTTTTGTTATTGCTGTTGGGTTTTTTTTTTTGTTTTTTGTTTTTTTTGGGGGGGGGTTGATTTTTGAGACAGGGTTTCTCCATAGCTTTTGGTTCCTGTCCTGGAACTAGCTCTTGTAGAACAGGCCGGCCTCGAACTCACAGAGATCCGCCTGCCTCTGCCTCCCGAGTGCTGGGATTAAAGGCGTGCACCACCACCCGGCCCAAGCTATGTTTCTAAAGCATAAGAAATATCACACACACCACCACCACCACCACCACCACCACCACCACCGATTACATATCCATTAAAACAATGCTTGCCCAATTCCTGATCTATAACCTGTGTCTAAAAGTGGTTCCTCCAAGCACCAGCAGCTGCACATCCGAGGAACTCCTTAGCTGTGCAAAACCCAGGACCTCCCTAAACCTGAATCAAGAGCCCCAAGACTGAGAATAGCAGATGCTCACCAACCAGGTCTCCAGCTAATCAAGTAGCATGCTAATTTTGAGAACCACTGCTATAAACAAATGTTCTTTACAAAGAGTTATGAAATAACCAGTGCCCTGCACTGAGGGGATGCATTATCCACGTGTGTGAATGCAGGCGATAGACAACGTACCTGCTTTATTTTCCTGCTTCATCTCCTCATGGATTAGAAACAGCACATTCCTGGCCACGCCTTCCTACCCAGAGTGCAACTGTGCGTGAACAGTGGGGGAGAGTGGATGTGTGAGTAGATGGACACATGAATGAGTGTGGGTGTGACTGTGCTTATATGTATACGAGTGTGTAAGGGGTTCCATGCACCGAAGGTGTGTGAGAACACGTGTGAATGAAAGCGCGTGGCTGCGGAGCGCGTGTTTTATGTGAGTGTGTGTAAGTGGGAGCATACATAAGTTTGTGTATGAGCATGCATGTGAGTGGGGGGGTATGCCCATGTGTGGTATGTGAGAATGAGCGTGCCTGTGTATGAGTCATTGTGATTACGAGTGTGCTAGTGAGTGTGTGTGTTTGACTTAATATATACATGCAAGCATGAGTGTGTCTGAGTGGGACTGAGATTGTGTGTGAGTAGGTGTGTTGGTGTATGTATGCATGTGAATATAGGTGAATGTATGTGATTGCACAGGTATTTGTGTGAAAATGTGTGTGAATGAATATGGGTGTGTGAGTGCATGTTACTGAGTATATGAAGGTGTATAAGGGTATGAGTGTGTGAGAATAGTGAATTTGTGGGCGGTGTTGGTGTGTGAATTGCGAGTATATGATTTTTTGTGAGCGTGTGTTAGGATGTCAACATGAGGGTGTGCGTATGTGTGTATGTGTGTGTGAATGCAATGGTGTGAGTGTAAATTTGTGTGTATGTGAGTATGAGAATGTGTATGTGCGTTGGTGTGTGTCCGTGAATGTGTGAAACTGTGTGTGTAAGAGTTCATGTATGTCTAATTGTGTTAGAGTGCACGGAGTATCGAGTGTGTGTTTCATTGTATGTGTGTGTCTATGTGTATGTAAGAGAAAGTGTGTGTGTGTATGTGCACACGTGTCTGTGTGTGTGTCCTGTATTAGTCAAGCTGGGTCACAGGAGCCTGATTCTGCACATACTGCTGTTGCTAAAATTCCTTCCCAAGGGGAGACTTAAGCAACATCTATCCCTTCTCCTAAGACCTCAAGGACAAACAGAGGCTCATTTCTGCTAAAGCTTACTCTGGGAGACCTATTCCTTTATTGGGGTTCCTTACAGAGCTCGGGTGAGGACACTCACAGAGGTAGACCAACAGGCCGTGCACGAGAGGCCTTTACCTAACATGGATGAGGACTTGCCACAGCCACATAGATGGAGGCCCCCTCCCCTAGTCCTCTCTTGGCTATACTAGCCCCTCCCCCAGACTACTCTCAATTAAGGCCAATGTATATACAACAGGTGGTAGTCAACATCTGGATACAAGGTGAGTGTCTCAGGACCCTCCACACAGGGTTTAAACAAATCTTTTTGCAAGAAGGCATAGCCAAACACCCGCAAGATGACAGCTTCTTTGCCCAGTGGACAACCAAGCACAGCACTGTGTTTCCCGGCAACCTGTAATTATTCTGTGTCATCTGGAAGTTTCATTTTCTGAAAACTCTGCCCATCACTTACAGACTTGTGAGAGCACCCAAAATACATTCACAACCAATAAACGGTACTGGTAATCTCAAGCCAGTAGGTGAAGGCTTAAAGCTTAATTTCATTGGCTTTTGTTCTTGTTGTTTGTTTGTTTGCTTGCTTGCTTGCTTGCTTTTCCTCTCCAAGAGAAATTATGAGTGCTAGAAAAGCTTCTTGGATGAAGTCTGGGAATGGCTCAGCAGAATGCATTAAAGAAGATCCCAGGGCAAAACGCTCACCACTCAAGTTTGAATTGAAGCATTCACCAAGCAACCATGTAGAGGATCCACTGAGGAACTATGTACATGATCCATGGAGCAACTGTGTACAGGATCCACTGAGGAGCTGTGTACAGGATCCACTGAGGAGCTGTGTACAGGATCCACTGAGCAGCTG
>NW_004949109.1:1608254-1614826 GCF_000317375.1 Microtus ochrogaster | reverse complement strand
GTACAGGATCCACTGAGCAGCTGTGTACAGGATCCACTGAGGAGCTGTGGACCTGATGCACTATGCTCCACACGATTGCAGCATGTGGCCTCTGGGGAGGACATCCTTACTGCTTAAGATAGAATCCACCCTCCTAACAGGAAGACATCTAGGGTACAGGACCCGAAGGAAACTGGGATTAACAAGTGGTAGGGGAAGAAACGTAGAGAAATGGAGGGAAATGGAGACACTGGGATTTAATTAGTTCAAGCCAAACTTTAGGAGGGTCCAAGATTTTGAATTTGCATAACAATACCTTAAAACTGACACAATCTCTTTGTTTTCTCCCCTCATTTTCTCTCTTTGCCCTTCTTTCCTCCCTTCTACTGAAGTGCCATTTACGTGTAGTGTCCCACTTAAAATGTGTAATTCAATGGCTTTAGTGTGTTCCCAGAGGGGCATATCAACTGTAAGAAGCCTTAAATATTTGCATTATCACAATTTAATAAAAGTTGTAGCTATTTCCCATCAGTCCCTGCTCCCTTCCCATTGCCTCCAACACTAAAGAAACAGGGACCTACATTCAGCATCAAGAGATTTCCACTTTGGAGTTCCATATTAATAAACTCATGTAGCATATGCTCCTTTGTTACTGACTTATTTCACTTAACCATGTTTTTAAGGCTCATCCTTGTCATAGTGTGTGATAGCTGTTAATCCCTTGTATAGGACATTTTATGTATCCATTCCTAAGAGGGCAGAAATTGGAGTTGCTTCAACTTTGATCCATTATGAAAAGAAATGACAATGCTTCTTTAGTAAGTTTATATTGTTTATGTCTTATTATATTAGAGATTGACACCCAGGGTGTTATGGATGCTAACTCTATTATGAGCTATACACACACACACACACACACACACACACACACACACACACACGCGTCTGAAATGGCTTTGTCTAAGTGGTGGGAACATAACTATCACCACCTGTGTTCATTCCAGGGGCAGAAGCTACAGGTTTTAGACGGAGAGAAGATAGATCCTGCAGTTTGAACTTGTGTCTTCCTCAGCCCTGAGTGTTGAAAGTTTGATCCCCAAGTGTTAGTATTGGGTGTTGGGAAAGCCGAAGAGGTGGAGCCTAGTTAGGTCACTGAAGTCCTGCCTTCAAAGGGGACAGCAGGATTCTAATTTCTTTTTCCCTCCCCTTTTATTTCCTGGCTACCAATGGGTGAATAGCTCACTTCAGTGTGTGCTCTGTGTCGTCCTATGCTATCTCAGATGAGACCGATGGATCACTGACTGAGAGTCTCCTAATCGGTGGGCCCAAGTAAGTATTTCCTATTGTAAGTTGATTATGCCAGACATATTGTTATAGTAACAGAAAGCTGGGGAACCAGGCAATTCCCAACAAACACACAGGGTAGGAGAGATGAAGGGGTCTAAGGAGATGGCCACTCCTCTTTAGATCCCCGCTGAAATACAGCACAGACATGGATTCAGTAACCATCTCTGCTGTTTTTGTCTAGTACAGCTCTTTCCATTGTCTCCTGTGGACCACGGACATATGGAATTAATAAATTACTAGCTCTACAGTCCTCCAGAGAAAGTTCTGGAACCTTCCACAGCAGAGTACTAATGTGAGGCAGGTTCTGATTTAAAGATGGAAGGGCTCACAAGAAAAGCGGAGCTCAACAGTTGCTTGTTACTCAACAGACATGGGCCGGGAGCTAGCTGGGTAGCATGTGTGATCACGATCCACAGAACGTGAGAATGCACAGTGTCCCTAGCCGATCTTTGCTTTCTTACTCTTCCTTCAGCATCACTAACTCGGGGTGGGCTGTGAGTGGACAGGCTTACTATCCTGTGCCCCAGGGTTGCAAACCAATGGATTTGTTCCACTGTCAATCATCTACTCTGTGTCATCAAAATGCAGCAAGCCCTTCCAGGCTAGGATCTGAACCAAGGGCAGAGAACAAAAGCACTCTCATATCTGGAACCAATGCAAAGAGAACCATGCAAAGGTTACCAGGTATGAAGAGTTCTCTTTTGCTCTCAACAGAGGTAAAGGCTGAATCCAGGAGGAATCACAGCAAGGGTGAATCCTCTCCTTCCTAAGCCTCGCTCTGTTCTGCAGCTCTCACCTTTACATGAGGATATATCACCGTCCCCACTATCATTGCCCTGAGAAGTCATTCCCTTTAGGATCCCATTAATTTCAAATGAACTCCTTACAAAGCCGAGGCTTACAGAAGTTGGCGAATATGATGGAGAATAGCATGAAAATAAATGTGCCAGAAAAGCATTGCCTCTGAAGCTCGTCGTGACTGTACTGCTGCTGCTGACTGTGGAACTCTGGGAAAGCATATTGACTTGTAGCCTTTTCCTTTCTCATAATAAAATATAATAATAATAATAATAATAATAATAATAGTGAATAATAGCCATCTCTTAGGCTTCTGCTCAGGGTTAAATAAGATTGTTCACTTGACAAATATATAGCCAATCTATTGGGTGTCGGGCAGTGTTTTAGATACAACAGGGATGAACGTACGCATTGGGGGGCTTGCATCCCAGTGGAGAAAGACAGACATGAGGAATTGAGTAAGTAGAAGATATAGGAACATTGTATGATGAGATCATTTATGTGCCTTAGTCCACATTGCTCTGGGTCGGTACATTCAATTCTAGAAATTCTGAAAGCTGGGAAGTTCGGAATCCAGGTTGGTTCCATCTAGAAAAGGTCCATGCACTATACCATCATGTGACACGCAGACTAGCAAGCAGAGGACCGATGCTGTGACCTCACATGTGAGAAGAGAAGACAGTGAGTCCTCCCCCCAACAAGCCCTTTTGACAGCCATGTGAATCCACCTAAGAGGGCAGCTACTTCATACCCAAACCCCATGGAACTCCCCCTCCCAACTTGCTGTCCAGGGAACTGTTTCCAGAACATTCAGAGAATAGATGTTCATAGTCATACCAACAAACAGTAAAAAAGAAAGATTATGATCTGAAAGTTAATTGCAGTTTGTACCCATTGCTTAAGAAAGTACTTTTGGTCAAAATCTACTCATAGATGTAAATATATCCTAAAATTATAATAATGAAAATAATGGGCTTTGGACATCCGTTGACTCTTTTGGCTGAGAAATGGATTTCATAGTATAGTTTATGTCGGAAGGAAAAGGCCAGGTTCTCATTATGCAGTCAAAATGTTCTGGAGAATGAAGAGGTGGAGGTGAGGGTGCTGATGTAAGACTCATCTGGGACCTTGTGGCAGGTAGGCAGGGGCAGGGCTAGAGTCAGAGAAGACAGACAAGAGAGATGTGGGCTGGCCCTATCCAGGGTACCAGATGAACTTGTCCCCTATGAAAATGAACACATGGTTTCAGGAGAAAGAATGCCTGACATGGTCTAGATTCTCCATCTGAGCATTGTGATGAGCTTGTTCATCTCAAACTGTTTGGCATTTTATTTTGGTTTTTAATATTTAATTCTTTTGGATCATTGGCTATGTGAGTTCATCAATGTATTGTAGCAGGTAGGCATGACAACCAAGTTTTGTTTGTGGAAGAATCGTATTTTTTACACTCTCCGCAACAGCAGCAGACTCTGCCAAAGCTCTGAACTGCTTGCTTTCTGGAAGAAAGAAACCATTGTTGGGGAAGCGTGAATTCGTTTTCAAAATAACTTTCAACCCTTAAAACACAAAGATAGATGCTTCATAGGAATCAGAAGCAAACCAGGCAATCTGAGCTCACTTCAAAACTAGAGAAAAAGGCAGCCACAGATATCAGCCACAGTTTGGTCCCTAGTGATGCTGAAGCTTGGGTGACACCAGCCAACATGGAGTTGGCTGAACTTTAAAAGTATCCAAACACCAGGAAAGCGATTCCACAACTGTCATAAAAATCAGGCCTGTTTGGCTCTATGATACAGTCTGGAAGATAAACAGGGAGGCTTTCATTGGGCCCAGGTTTGCCTGGGAATTCCTCTTCTAAGGGGCACATCCAGGGCTTTCAAGATTTAGAGTCATTTAGAGCTAAGTGTGACAGCCCTGCCAGGAGGCACCTGAGGTCCCAGCCTGACCTGACCTGTAGCAGCATCTTCTTCTTGTCCTTGCCTTGCCGTGTTCTTCATGTGGATGATGTAGCGAGTCCTCTTACTCTTGTCTCAGGCCTGGGACCACTCAAGACTCAGTGGCTACTGCTTGCACACACTCTTTCTTCTCAGCCTAGGTGATGCTCTCCTCACCACGGTCCCCTGTGACCCCTCACTGGAGAGCACCCTGCAGGCACAAGGCCTGGCTCCTTGGTCCTTCAAGCTCTTGTACTCATGGTAATTTACTACGTCACACACTAGGGGTGGGGGCAGTGGAGGGGCTGTTGTCACCAGGTACAGCTCCTTGGTCTTCAGCAGGTGGACTTGGGTTTCTTTAGCCTGGTGCAGGGACTCCTTGGCTTCGGTTTTCTAGTGCCTCTATGCCTCCTCTGGTTCTTTATCTCTCCAGCTTCTCCTGGTCAGCAGGGTGGCCAGCCTCCAAGCAGTCAGCCTCCTCCTGGACTCACCTTCTTTCCTCCTGAAGCTGGAGGGTGTTCTCATCTCAGAGAGCTCTTCCTCAGTCCTCCCGGTTGCGTGCTCATGGTCCTGCAGCTGCAGGCCTGCCTTCTCCTCAACGTCTGCCCCTTCTCTCTCCCTCCCTCCTTCCCTCTCTCCCTCCTACCCTCTCTCTGCCCCCCCACCGCAGTTTCTCTTCACTTCCCTACCTTCCAACTGCTGCCACTCCAGATGCTTCTCCTCCCACACCTGGACTTTCATCAGGGGCACCTCCTCTGTGGTGCCTGTCTCCTTCCAGTGCTTGTGTCACTCAAGGTTCCTCAAGCAAAGCTGCAAGATCCACAGGTTATTCTCAGGCTGAGAACACAAAGTCAGACGCCTTCTTCTCAATGGGCCTAAGGACATCCTTCTTTGTCATTGAAAGAGATGCTCCTGACTTCACTCCGAGAGAAGCTGATCTTTGGAGTCAACATATCATCTTTCTCATGAATATGTAGTCCAAGTCATCGACTCCAAACCAAAAGTCTGTCCTTTCTGTATTTTTTAAATCTCAGATAGTTGATTCTGTGCACTCACAGGTCCTGAGCAATCTTTAGGTCTCCCATAATAGCTGTCTTTGAGCATCTGGCAAGGATCTGCATGCCGTACTTGAATCCCTCCTCCCACTGGTCCTTGTTGAGCTTGAGCTGATCTATGAGGGACTAGCGCATCCAGGCCAAGGTACCCATATTTGTCCATCTTCTTATTACAGTGTCTGAACCTGGTCTGCAAGGTGTGTGATCCCAGGAGTACTGCCATCTCAAGGTAGCAGTAGATCTCCCGGCAAAGACTCCCCTCCAGGGGCCTGGAGAAAAACCAGCTTCGCTGTTGTCCTGGATGACCTCCCGAGACACTCTCCATGTAGAACTTAGCCAGGAAATAGAACTGGACAGGGTTCTCCTTTCTGGCCTCCTGTACAGACACCTTCTTCAAGCAGGTAGTAAATCTTTTATTCTCTACATACTGGAGGTCCAGTCCTCTCACTTCTTGAAGCCAATAGTCATTGTCATCTGATTAGAAGGTGTTTCTCAGTAGTGTTCGGTTGGGTGGCACTAACTTTGCATCGTGGTTGACACCAGATGTTTATTTGCCTGAGTATTTTCAGTGGTGGCTGCATGAATCCTTGGAAACTCAACGCTGCATAGCAGCTAAGCCCCGTCTGAACCTACAGGCAGAGGAAGCTTCTTCCGTGTTTCATCCAGTTATAAGGTTTTATCAGACTTACAAGGTTGGTAGGAGTTATGTCATCTGTTTTCTGGAATAAGTAGGGCCCCTGTTCACACTCATCTTTTGCTGCCTTTTTCCTGATCTGCTTGCATGGGACAGATCCCATCTTCCTCTTTGCTAGAGAAGATTTGATATCCTAATGGCCCTGTTTTTATCCCCATTGAAACTCAGGGAAATTCTCAATATGCATCCATGTCACCATTGCAGTTTAGCTATGACTCCTAATAGTAACCACACACACACACACACACACACACACACACTGACTTACATGCATATATACATAGACACACACACATAATTGAAAGAAACTTTATATTTGATGACATGTGGAATATTATTTTAGCTATGTAAAAATGTGTTACATTTGCTTATGCTGCAGAATATTGCTTTAACTCTGTAAATGTGTGCTACAGTTATTCTGCATTTGTTTAATGATATAAGTAAAGATGTGCTGCATTTGTTTCACCTAAGGCGCTGGATTGGTCTCATGAAAAAAACAAATGGCCAATAGCTAGACAGGAGAGGGATAGGCAGGGCTGGCAGACAGTGTAAGTAGGAGGAGAAATCTAGGCTTGAGAGAGAAAAATGAGAGAAAAGAAGCAGAGAGAAAGAGAGGGACATGCCTGGGAGCAGGAGCCAGCCAGACATGAGAAGCAGGAAAGTAGGGTATAGAGAAAAGAGGAAAGAGAGGGGGGGAAGGGAAGGAGAGAGAGGAAGATAGATAGATAGATAGAGAGAGAGAGAGAGAGAGAGAGAGAGAGAGAG
>NW_004949109.1:1599123-1608154 GCF_000317375.1 Microtus ochrogaster | reverse complement strand
GAAGGGAAGGGAAGAAAGGAAAAAGGTCCCAAGGCAACCTTTAGATAAAGAGAAACAGATTAAGTTATAAGAGCTAGCAAGAAACGAGCCTAAGCTAAGGCCAAACATTCATAATTAATAACAAGTCTCTGTGCCATGATTTGAGAACTGGTTGCTGGTCCAAAAGAAAAAGCCTGCTACATACAGATGATGTGCATGGCTCCTCGCTAAGCCTGGTCCTGCTTGCTTATATAACACAAGCATGTGACCTCTGTCTGAAGGAAATTTGGTAGGTGCCACGCTGAAGCTATTGCAGTCAAAATACCATTATTCAAATGGCTTTTTGTTTTTGATACAATGTAGCGATGACTTTATTCCTCATCTAAGTTTCTCATTGAAGCAGGACATAAGGAGGTGTGTCCCCCCCCCTCAGTGTTTCTTTTTCCCCATAGTTACTATTTACTGATAAGCTTGGAGATGTAGTTTGGCTGCCCCTACACAACTTCATCTGTTAGCATCATCATGAGGCACGCAGGAAAGATCTGAAAGCTCACGCACATTTCGTAGGCTAGAAAAATATCTCACAGGCACTTTAATTTAATTTATAGGGTTTTTTTGTATTTACTTTATTGCCTTTTTTTCCAAGCCTGGCAGATGTGAGCAATGGAAGAGTCAGCTCTTTCTCTAAGTGACCGGAAGGAAGCCATCCTCCAGTCGAAGGAATGCATATTTGAATTTATGAGAGCTGAACTTGGCTGCAACAGCCGCATTCTTGTTCCACTTTGAGCTTGGCAGGCCACGTTAATACTTGTGCTGGCCCTGCACATGAGAGCACTCTTTTATTTTTCTTTGTTAAGATCTTATAAACCTCAAGAGTATCATTTCCATTTGAGACTTTAATAAACTGTACAAAGATGGCATGAACAGCCAAGTTTTGCCCAACCTGTCAAACCAGCAAAAAGGAGATAGTTACAGAGTGTCCATGTTTCCTTGTCATGATATTGTAATGTCTGGACAGCCATATGGGGTAGCTTCACAGTCACACCCCACAGTAAGTTACCTTATGCCAAAGCTACCTATTCAGTCAGCTCAGCATGGAAGTCTGATTTTAACAGAAATACTGTTTTTGAAAAGATATAACCATTCGGTATAAATAGTATAAAATCTAAAGCTACTGTTTTTGCTGTATCTCACATCTTCACATCCAGAGTCTGAAGCAGTACACTGGGGGCTGACACCAACCTCTCCTTCTACCCATCACTGAACACAGTCTCAAGATGCCACAATAGAGCAGATTCAAAGTGTAACATTAGAAACAGGCAAGACCATTTTTGCAACTTTGCTCCATTTAAGAAATGATCATTGAACATCTGGTATCTGCCAGATCGAGGCATATCTGTGGTAATAAACCAAAAACCAATGTCTCTATAGTCATGGAGCATTGCAATGGAGGTGGGGGAGTGTGGAGGGAAGACAGAATTCTATTGACCAAATAATGACATAATATAAGGTTAGCTAGGAGTAAGGGATAAAGGAATGGTCCATGCCTCTAGGAATCAAAAGGCAAAAGCAGATTTAGGAAGTCATCTCTAAAGCCTCCCACTATAGTCAGAGCAGGGTCACCAATGCCATGACTGGGGGGAAAGCCTAATTCATCCAGAAGTCAACTGCTGTCCGCCACAGCCTGCCCTCTGCACAGACACCCATGCCTGGTGGATGCTCTACTGTCAGAACAGCTCGATGAGGCTCCAGCGTGAGCAACAAAGGCCTGTAACATGGACCAGGTGCTGAGTCTTCTCAGAAGGCAGAAAGAGGCAGTGGTTCCTTTAAAGAGAAGGCAGCAGAAAGGGTTCGAGAGAAGGATTTATGATTGTAGGGAAACCTGGAGGTGAGCTAGAACCTCTCCCTAAGAACACATGTCCTGGATGTTCCAGGTGCCAGACCTTTCCCACTCAAAAGGCAGGCTTTCTTCACAGGCTGACTAAGTGCCCTGCCCCATTGTGTGAGCTCAAATGACATAGGGGTTGGGTAAGAAGGACAGAGGCTCTTTAAGAGGGAGCACCTGGCTTTCCCAGGAGGCTCTCTGAAGTCAGAAGACAGGATCTGCAGTGGGAACAGGGTGTTCACAATTTACAGATGGAGAAATACAAACAGCAGTGAGCTCCTCTCACCGACAGTCCTGGAGGGATCCGTTGCCCACATGCATCCAGTTCACAAGCACAGAAATGAGGAACTGGAGAGGAATGGTGTCCCCTAGAGCTTTTGGCTAACTGGTGGAAAGGCTGCTTGAGCATAGGATTACCCAGTGTGCTTCACTGTAAGCGGAGCAATGTCAGAAATAACTAAATTCTCATAAACCCTACTAACAGTTTACCAAAAGGACACTTCAATGGAGTCGAAACTAAGGTTGATTGAAATATAAGGGTTCCCTTGACCCAGACTAGAAATCTTAGTAATTGTCCTCTGTCCACCTAGCATTTGCTGAGAGAGGTTTATAGAGAAAATGGGGGGTGAGGGTCCACTTTAGAATATCTCCCCCCAGGTAGCACAGGCAGAAGTTCTGAAAATCACAGGGAGGTTGGCAGACAGCTCACTCAGACCCCAGTTCAGTGGCTCCAGAAACACAAGAGGAGGCAGCAGCAAATCGGAGGAGACCCGCACTTATTCTGCTGGGGGGTGGAGTTAACAACTCCAAATGGGACTCTCAGTCTCCAAAACTCCGAGGCCAGTTTCCAGCAAGGACATTCAGATCCCTAATCCAAGACACACTCACTGGGAAAGGAGTTCTCGTTTTCACCAGAGCCTATTGGGGAAAGACCTCGTGTCCCTGCTGACAGTCAGATATCATGGTGGCCTGTGGGAACTGCTCCCACTGGGTCAGGTGACAGCATGCTGGTCTAAGGCTAGACTGACTTTTGATAAAGAGCCTAGAACTCGCTCCAGAAGTTCAGTAAGAGCTCTGGCAATAAGTAACTCACATTACGAAACAACCTCGTTCGTGTAAACACACCTTTCAGAGACCGGGCTTTCTCCTGAAGAACTGATAAAAGGTTTGACTACGAGGGAGGGTGGTTCGCAGATGTGACCTCAGCGGCTTTGTATCTTCCCTTCTCTCTTTTCCTTCCCTTTGAGGATGTTTTTCTTTAGCCCCTGCTTTTTTTCCTTTTCTACACTTTTAACATATTTGAGGGAGTGCAGGCGCCTAGAAATAGCCTCACTTGTTTGTTCTGTTAGTAAAATTAGCTCCTCCCTTTCTTGAAATAATCTGCTATTGTGCTTCTAATGCTTAATAATGGGTGTGAATTGAAGATGTGATCCTAGCTCCCGAGAAGAGAAATTGGTCTCTCTTTACAGATCCTATTAGCACAAAAGTTCAGGCTCTGACATCCCGTTCTTTTTCTTTTCCCTTCTCACACGCATGACCAATTCCAGGAAAGTCTTTTATTCTTCTTCTCTTTTCCCCTTCAGCCTTTGTTTTCTTCAGACTAAGTAACAGTGGTGCCCTGAGCCAGAGAACACAGAGGCTGGTGAGCGAGCGATGACTTGTCTGACACCCTGCTCCTGCTCGGGCGGGCCTTTAGGAAAGGGGAATCCAGGAACTTGGAGCAGATTGTGGTAATTGCCACAGTCTTTGCCTCGCTCTCTTCTAACTGAGCGTGTGTGTGTGTGTGTGTGTGTGTGTGTGTGTGCGTGTGTGTGTGTGTCTAAAGTCACGGCCTGGCCTTGCCTTGCAAGGAGGGAAACAGTGAGCTAACAGACTTTCAGCACAAATTTCCTACATTGACCTCGCCACCCACAAAGTACATGGCAGTACAAGGCAGACTTCCAATCTCCACAGATCTGGCTGTGCTTGTGAACACACACACACACACACACACACACACACACACAACCATTCCTGAAATAAAACTTCTACAGGATACAGCTTCCAATTAGGACACAGATGTGAACATGAGATGTATTTTGTTTGGCACAGCGTGGTTGCCCAGGTGTGTCATCCTGACCCCCTCTGCACACCACCTCGAGTAACACCACCAAGACAACCAGCACTTCCTGAGCACTGCCCTTCCAGATGCTGAGGACCCCGCTGGCTACCAACGACTTAGACTTTCTGCCTTTGTAAAAGGCCACTCTTAATAGCCTTGCTAATGTATAACTTATCTGCGGAGACAGAGATAAGAAGCCCCGATCAATAGCAGCCTGTGTGGAGAACAAAAGCTTTGGCTTAATAGCGAAGGCTGAGAGCAAGTTGGATGGAACAGGGAACTGGGCTTCGGCCAAAGTCTGGAACTATGGCTGGTGCAAAGCTAGTGATTGTGTGGTAGGTTCAGGGCATGCAAGGGAGACCAGCAGCCCTGACTGCCGTTAAGAGAATTAGACATCCCAATTTACATTCCCTGCATAGCTCTAATAAGAATCCCAATGCTTGGTCAGAAGCCAACAAAACTTGGAATGCCAGGTTTCAAGATACCATTTTTTCCCCTGGTTCACATTATCTCTGGATTTCTAAATATGAATGTTCCTTCTTCTAACTTAGGAGAATTTAATTTTTTAAGCAACAAACTTTTGATAGAGAGCTAGGTAGGGAAAGCTCCCTTCCTATCTGGTTAAATCCAGCTGGGTGCGGGTCCTCTTCCCAATACACTGGCCACACTTGGCATAATAGCAGTTTTCTGGGTTTAGGCTGGATGTGGGTGTTTGAATCTGTGCAGTTTATTGTTGATGTCATAAAGCACTCTGGGAAAGGCAACTTAAAGGTGGATGGGCTTTTCCTGGCTTAGGGTACAGGTTACAGTCCAGAAGAAAGGTCACGGTGGCAGGTATGGGAAGCAGCTGATTCCAGTATGCCCACAGACAGAATGAGAAGCAATGAACGCATGCGTGTTGGTACAGTCACATCACTGCTCATGACCCAAGGGATTGTCCTGTCCACAATTAAGATAGCGCTTGCCACACCAACTTATGTAATCATGCCAGTCCTTCCCAGCATGCCTTGAGATCTATCTCTTGGGTGGTTCTAGATTCTGGCAAGGCAACAGTTAGCCCTAGCCATCCCATCTGTCCAGAGGTTCAGAATGACAAAACTCAGTTACTGTGTCTGCTCTGAACTCCAAAAACTCGGCTCTTCTTCCCAGAATCCTCTGTGTCTGGATGTCCTGCCTATACCCCTTGCCTAGCTACTGGTCAGTCAGCTTTTCATTCAACCAACCATAGCAACACATCTTCACACAGTGCACAAATATCCCACAATGGGGCTGTGGACTCCATGAAGGACTAAGATCTAGTGTTACTGAACAGCATCTGGAGAAGAACAAGTCTGCCGGCAGCACCCTGAGTGAGCCTGGGACACATCTTTCCCCATTCAAGTCCTGAGAATTTCACAGTCCAATTAACAAACAGTTACCTCCTATGGGTACATCCTACACATCCCTAATATTTAAATGAACACTGTCTATCACCCATCTAAATGGTAAGCCGATCTCTATCACCCCAGCTCCTCAGACTCAAATGTCGGCATTCTTCAGAGGAAAAGAGAATGGAGGTCATTACAACGGCTCAGTAAGAATCTCTTGGGAAGACCCCGGGAGTCACATAGCCTATGTGATGGTCAGGGCGAGAGGACACATTAAAAGAGATAGAGAAGAATGTGGAAAGTAATGGGGAAGGGGGAAAGGAAGTGATATAAGAGGCTGGTTGGGTAGAGAACCCACCTCCTGGCTACTTAGCTTTCCAAGAAGCAAGCAGGCTTGCAGGTGTGCCCCTGACCTACTGAGCCCTCCACTTGACATGGATGCTGAGGTGCATAGTTCAGCAACCTCAAGCTGCTCAGAAGCATGGTCAAGTCAGCCCCCTGTATCGTAGGGGTCAGCATCTTTGATTCCAACCAACTGAGATAGAAAACACTCAGACACAAAACTTGCCCTTGTACTCAACCTGTGTAGACTGCTCCCAAGTATTTGCAGAGCGTTTCCACTGTATCTGGTGTTATGAGTAACCAAGAGACAGCTTAAAGTGTACAAGAGGATGTAGATCGGTTATGCGCAAAGACTGCTTAGTTTTACATATGTGTCTAGAGCTTCCAATCTCCCATGGATACCGGGGAACAGCTACATATCTCCACTTCTACTTTTGTCAACAAGCTTCTCCGTAAGACAGAGTGGCCTACTTTTAAGTGCCTGCTTTTCTCTGAGTGAGAAAAACAAAAATTAAAAAAAAAAGGCTGAAATCATTTTTCTATTTGCTTAAAAACACCCACAGTTTTAAAAGCACAGATTTATAGATTATAGTTCCCATGGTGACCCCTTAACCTAGAAACCAATTCTAACTTACCTTAGGTGCCAAATTTTTATATTACTGAATCTTTTAATGATGATCCAGTTGACTTCCGGACCCAAAACTTTATGGGAATAAATTCCACTTTATGTCCTTTTGTGGTAATTGAGTAACTATAGAAAAATCATAAAAACATTTCTAGATAACTCACGATTCACTTTATGTTAAGACCATTTATACTTCTTCTTTTCGCTTCCAAATGTTCATTTTATTTTGATACTGCCGGTGGATCTCTTCCCAGAATTTTCCTTTCCCATACTGGCATCAGGAGACTGATAAGCCTTTATTTAATTGTTATGACAACTGGGAAACCTAATACTCTGTCCTCCCTGGACCTGGACCATGGGAGGTAGCTCTGTATAACCTAAGAAATCCAAATGCAAACTCTAAGCAGGACAACTTCCTTCCCTTGTCTCCAGAGGTCAAGAACTACATAATTCTTTCCAGGGGACACTAGGAATATTATGTGTGGATTCTATTTTCCCCTACAGCAATGATTAAATTCTAGACATAAAGATTTTCTGACATCATCCTTCTCTTTCTCCACTGTTCTTCAGAACTGGCAATCCTACATCAAGAAATGGACAGCTAGGATTTGTTTAGGGGGAGTGAATTTGGAAGGGAAGGCAAACAGAGTTCAGGAGGTGACTGGAGGCTCTACGACATGTCCCCTGGAGAACTACCCAGGAGTAACAGTCATGGTACTACTTAGCATCAGGCTCACACAGAGATCCAGTGTCAAAACCCTTCCAACCCTGCTACCTTCCTCCTCTTAACATCTCCTCTCTTCTCTGCTGGCAGTGTTAGCTGATGATCCTCACATGACCTCTTGTTATGAGAAACTGAGGCAGGAAGACAGAAAGTTCATGGTCAAATTGTGCTATAGCATGAGACTCTTCTTCAAAAAGAAAATCAACAAAATGTATGCTAGTGAGTAAGAAAACATTGCTGCAAGGATGACATTAAATCTATCATTTGTTTTTCAAAAGCAAAAACATGTATCTGCAAACACTGCTATTCCCTAAGAGCATGCCGCATATTCAACCAGACATCTCTATATGGTATCATGGTAACCCCTTTAGAGTATGAATTACAATGAAGTTGATAGGCTTATCAAAATCACTAACATTCACAAAACTTTAGTATTTTAATAACTACAAGGAAAAATAATAGTATAAATAGTTTCGTTGTGGCAAAAATATGAATATTCCATGCAGGCTAAGGGTGGTAGACTATTGTCCATTCCATCTATGCAAGTCTTAGACCATAATGGCTCCCTAGATTAAAAATATTTGTCTACCTCAGGGTTCACAAATTACAGTCCATGTGTCAAATCCCCTCCATTTGTTTTTATGAATAAATTTCACAAAATGCACTAACTTATATATCTTTAGCCACTTTCCTATGTACGTGGGGAGTGGGAGGTGGGACCCTAGGCTGCACAGGCAAGTGTTCTACCATTGAGCTACATCCCTGGCCTTAATAGGTGTATTTAAGCTATAGCAGCAGAGTAGAGACAAGTGACTGTGGCTCAAAGAGGCTAAACCATCAATTCTCTACTTCTGTGTACCTTACTATCCTGTTCCAATCAGTAACTATACCCAGGAGAACTCACATAGCTTTCATGCAGGACCAACATTTTTAGAGGCCCATTGCAAACTGAAAGTGTGGAGTCCCTTCTTCCAAATGTTTTAGGAATTTCAAGAAAAAGGCACAAATGATCCTAGAAAGCATGTGACCCCAAGTGACTGACGGTAGATGTGACACACCACAAAGGCATACTTTATGCTCTCTAGAGCCTTCTCTCTGTAACGCTATTTTCATTACCATTCCCAAGTAGTTTTGAAGCTAAATATAGAATAACAAAAATAAAAAGAAGTGTTAATGGAGCTTTATTACATAACGATGTCCATAAATGAAGTTTTAGTTACTCTCTACTGTATGGTAACAAAATACCTTGATCAAGTCAATTTACAAAAGAAAGCATTTAATTTGGTTTATGGTTTTCAAGGATTGGAGTTCATAATGACAAAGGAACAGCTGAGAGCTCACATCTTGATCCATAGTCATGAGGCAGAGAGAGAGAGAGAGAGAGAGAGAGAGAGAGAGAGAGAGAGAAGAACATACTGGAAATCTCACAGCCTTTTGAAACCTCAAAGTTCATCCCCAGTGACACAACTCCTCATCAACTCCTCAACAAGGACACACCTCTTAAGCCTTCCCAAACAGTTTCACCAACTGGGGACCAAATATTCAGATATTTGAGCTTATAGGGACCATTCTCATCTAAACAACTACATTCCCCTCCCTAGCCCCCATAGGATCACGGCCATAATGTAATTCAAAATCCATTTAACCCAACCTCAGCAGTCCCTATATTTCTTCCCAGTGTCAGCACAGTTTAAAGATCTGGGACCCAAGGTCCCTTCTCAGTATCAAAGCCCTGTCTTCATTGTAGCCCCTTGTAAAATCAAAAAGCAAACTACATACTTCCACCATACAATGGCCCAGAATATACATTACCTTTCCAAAAGGGAGGGATGGAGGCATAGTGAGGAAGTACTGAATTAAAGCAAGATCAAACCCAACAGGGAAGCTCCAAATCCTGTATGTGTGACGTCAGACATGTAGCTAGCCATCACTTTTCCATTGAGACAGGGTATATGAAGGATGGCATCGGCTGCTTTTAAAATGCAAAAGATACAGAGAAGATCTTCAC
>NW_004949109.1:1582661-1597848 GCF_000317375.1 Microtus ochrogaster | reverse complement strand
AAAAAATACATAAAATGCAAAAGAAATGTGTGTTTGTAAGGTCAGGGAAGGATTCAACTTCACTAGGCAAGGACTATCTCTGGAATCGGGTGGATAATTATATTTCAATCTGTCAGCAACAGGAAGTGCAGACTCTGTTTTCATGAATTCACTGGGCATTCCCAGTGGCTCTCTATTGCCTCTTTGCACCAAATGCAGTGTGAGCTGCCATTTGGGGACCCTGGCCATTCACAAAGACATATTTTTGTGTTTTAAGCAGATTAATTGAGGTTTGATACAAAAATAGCCATTGCACAATTATACGATTTCTCCACCTGCAAGATTAGTGCTAACATCTGCCAGTACTCAGGTGACTTCAGGGTGAGCTGCTCTGAAACCACGGCAAAAGCTGACATAGAAATCTAGTTTTGCTCTCGAAACAAACACAGACTACCTGGTTCTTTTTCTCTATGTGAGCCATCCTGCATCCCATGATGCAGCTCTACTCCCCAGGGGAACATGGATCTGTCATCCCAGTCCTGCTGTGGTCAGAGAACCATGTGTGCACCCGGAATACCCAGGGGTTCCCTGGCAGATTGCCCCTGAGAACAAAACCAGAAAGGACAGGGAAGTTAGATTCATGACCCGAAAAGGGGAAGATTAAACCAAGATGTGCCACAAGCAGAACGACTCTGTAGAAGTGCAAAGAAAGGTCAGGTGTCCTGGGGTCAGAAAGACCTAAGGGGAGGAGGGGAATTAGGCCACCAGGGTTCAGATCCTAGCTTCAGTGCTGTACTCAGGGACTGAGGGACTTTACGTTAGCTGTATTCGTTGTACTTTAGTATGAATTGTATCTCTCTCGGCAGGCTGTTGTGTGGATTTAATCAACTAATGTATGTAAATAATTGAGAAAATTACCTGATATGTTGGATCACTGTTGTATCAACTATGATCATCAAGTTTGCTGTGCAGCTTTCACCAATAACAGTGACAGTATTGAAACTAGAATCCAAACCCCGGCCTACATAACGTAAGGCAATTTACTGGATTGCTCAATGTATTAGTTTGCCAGGGTAAAACAGCAATGCAACAAAGCCTGGGAGGCTTATCCAGAGAAATGCATCTTCTACAATTCCAGGTATGAGAAATTACACATTGCAATCTAGGCATTGCAAGGTTCATTCCTACTAAGGTCCCTCTCTCCTTGGCTTGAAGTTAGCTCTTCTGTCTCACTTCATACAGTCTTCCCTCTGTATCTGTCAACACTTCTTAGAAGGCCACAGGTCATGCTGGTTAGAGCCTGGACTAATGACCCCTTCTGAGCTTCAGAGTCTCAGTGCTGGCTCTGTCTCCAAACACGGTCATATTCTGAGGTCCTGGAGAGTAAGACATGTAAAATTGAAGAGGTTGGGGGTCTAATCTAACCATAACAGTAAATCAGTTTATTAAGCTGGAAGAGTGTCACATTTAGTCAAATGGCTCCCAATTAGCCAAAATCGGCACTGGTTTCAAACTTGAAGACAGAACGGCCCAAGTAGCCTCAGCCCTTGGGAGGTCACAGTTATTAGAGAAAGCAACACACTCTGAATGGCAGGGCAACCCAGTTTACGCTGGCTCTCCTCTGCTGTCTAGCCCTTATTCAACACTGGTGGCCCCCGGAGAAGAGGCTGCCCCTCAGCGATCATCATATACTTGAGAACCCCAGGTTTTCCCATCCCCTTACCTCTATATTTATGTGACTGGACATGTCTGCCTTCTTGGATGACTAGCTATCAAGGCTTCTGAGCTGTCCCCAATTTCCCCTTTTTATTACCCGAAACTGTGCAATCTAGTTAGGAAGTACCTCTGTTCATGTCTCTCAGAGTTACTGCTCATGTGACTGAACCCTGAGTAACACGGAAAGAAGAAGAGGGAAGAGCCTGCTGAACATGCTACTGAGAGCTATGAGAGCACTGGAAAGTCTGCTGAGCTCAAGTCTGCGCTCATTCAAAAGCCCACTAAAGCACTATTCCTCTTTCTAATTGTTTTTGATGTCAATATGTTTCACAAATGGCTGACAAGTAAAGCTCCCCTGACTGATATTCACGTCACCAAGTGATGGTCAAGAGAAGTGGCTGTGGGACAATGGTCATGTGACAAAACCTCGGTCAACAAGAAGTCCCCAGATGTTAGGCAGGAGTGACTTTTTCAGAATAGGGAACAAGGTCATTAGAGGGTCTCAGAATCTCCAGGGGGGAAAGGTTAAACAGATACACCCAAGTGAGAGGTGTTGAAAGTGGGTCACAGTAATGTTGGGTCACTGGTGGGAAAGTATAGAAAAAAAGGCATAGAAAAGACAGCAATTAAAAAAAAACAACTAATGCCAGTCCATTCAAAAATCATGCATGCATGAATTTTTTTAAAACTAAATTAGAAATTGTAGAAAATATGTAATCAAAAAGTGAAGACTATTCAGACTTACACAAAGACTGCTTATATGCAATGAGGCTGTGAGGGAGTGAAGAGGAGAAGGAGAAAGGAAGCAGAGACCACTGGTACCTGTGCAGGGTTTGCTGAGATGGAGAAAGGAAGCAGAGACCACTGGTACCTGTGCAGGGTTTGCTGAGATGGAGAAAGGAAGCAGAGACCACTGGTACCTGTGCAGGGTTTGCTGAGATGGAGAAAGGAAGCAGAGACCACTGGTACCTGTGCAGGGTTTGCTGAGATGGTCCAGGAGGCCAAACGACTTGCAGTAGCTGTGAGGTGGACAGGAACTAACAAGACACATGGGCAAGAGAAGATTTTGGGGAGCTATGAGAGCGTGACTATATGCTTGGGGACTTGTCCAGGGAGTAAGAGATGTGACAAAGACAAGGAAACAGAGGAGCATGTGCCAGAGAAAGGAGGTGATTCTGAGCTCAGGTGGAAGGTCTGGGCTCTGGTGGGTGCTGGGCCATCTCACCAGTATAGGTGAAAGGAGGAAGACAGAGCCCAACACGAAGAGGGATAGGTATATATAGGTGTGTGTGCATGTAAGTATATGTGTGTATGTATGTGTATATAAGTATATATGTTATATGTGTGCATGTAAGCATATATGTATGTGTGTGTGTGTGTGTATGCCTAGGTTAAAATGAAGGTACCCCCCTGCTTTCCTTCACTACTGCTACCTTAAGGATGAAGTCTCAAGGTACTTTCCTAGAGCTGTGTCCCCACCCCCTGCCATTTGGGGAGGTCAGAAAATAAGTAGAGAGAGCTAAGTCAGAGAAGAGGTTATAAACCAAGAGAGAGAGAGAGAGAGAGAGATGAACCATTCTGTTGGAGCCACACAGCTAATTAGGGACTAAACTCAAGCTGGCTCCTAGCCTAGTACTCTTTCACTACCAAATTACCATGTAATATTGAACAGATGGGAGCGATCAAGGCTTAGGGCCATTATAAAGGCTAGCATAACCTGAGTTACACGCAATAAGGAACCGAGTAGAACTCCAGCCGAGAGAGCTGGGCCTCGCTGTGCAGGAAGGGATAATTTTACCCACTGTGAGCCATGATTAGGTTTGGCTGGATTAGAGCGAACTGTAAACGTTTTAAAGGCGCGGCTTCACTGCAATCCAGCCTGGTGGGGCTGGAGAAACCCCGGGGCTCCCTTGGGTGGCTGTCAAGGCACAGGAAGAGATAAATGTCAGGCAGTAATATCCAGAATTTGAACCAAAATTCACTCCTGGAATCACACGGAGCTTCTGCGATCTTTGCTCCACTCCTTTCAGAGGCTGAATACATACACTGAGAGTTTAGAGAGTACTTAAAAATAACATCTATCACTCCACCTCCACACATGTGGGGGCCTCACAATGGTGACTTCAATAACAAGAGGTTCTTTCCCAAAATAATCTCCCCTTACACAGCTTCTTCATGACATCATGTGTCTTAAAAATCTTTTGTTGGTTGTTGTATTTGAATTTCTAAGATGTCTTGGTACCTGGTGTTTATTTTGATTGGTATTTTGTTATCCACCCTGTATGGTTCATTTCACTCTCTCTTTACAAAGGATGTTGAGCTATGAGTGCTGGCTGTCTTGGTCACTGTGCCATTGCTGTGACGAGACACCATGACCAAGGCAACTCTTATGAAAGACAGCATTTAATTGGGGCTTGCTTACAGTTGCAGAGGTGTAGTGCATTATAATCATGGTCCAGAGGAGCATGGCAGCATGCGGGCAGGTGCTGGAGCTGTAGCTGACAGCTACATCCTGATCTGCAGGCAGAAAGAGAGAAGGAGAGAGAGCCTAGGCATGTTGTGGGCTTATGAAAGCTCAACGCTCACCTCCAGTGACACATTTCCTCCAACAAGGTCAGTTCTACTCCAGTGAGGCCATACTTTCTAATCCTTCTAATCCTTTCAAATAGTGCTACTCCCTGGTGACTAAGCATTCAAATATATGAGGTTATAGGGGCCATTCTTATTCAAACCACCACACCGGCCTTGATCAAACAAGTTGGTTTTGTTCTTACATAAATTTGGGATTGAGAACATTTGTTGGTTTGTTAATGAGGACATTGACAAGTCCTCAGATTAAGCTAGCTCATGTTCCCCATTGGGATTGAAATCCTCTTGGTCAGACTCTCAGTGTTCCTAATCAATACTACCTTAATATTTTACCTACCCTCTAGATTCCCCTGATGGTCAGTGCTCTGACCTTTACCTACTATTTCTCTTTGCCAGGACTGGGATCCTGACCCAGAAGAGACCTAGAATTCTGTCAGTTGCCAGATTCCAGTCAACTGGGCATCAGAGGGTATCCCCCCCAGCTGCCAGTATCCACTTCCATCTGATTGCTACTGTATCAGAGGTTATCTCCCAGCTGCCAGTATCCACTTCCATCTGATTGCTTACTGTATCAGAGGGTATCCCCCCAGCTGCCAGTATCCACTTCCATCTGATTGCTACTGTATCAGAGGTTATCTCCCAGCTGCAGTATCCACTTCCATCTGATTGCTTACTGTATCAGAGGGTATCCCCCCAGCTGCCAGTATCCACTTCCATCTGATTGCTACTATTTCACTACATTTCCATAATTATACCCTAGACTTGATAAATATAATTGTATGTTCAGATTTCAGGCTCATCTCACAGAAAGGCCAGGAACATCCGGGGCAAATAATTCAATGTATAACAGAGGCCCACCCCTTACTCATTCAGGCTTGTGGCATAATTTCTTGCTGAGAAGAAAATGGATTAGAAGTACAGATACTGTCTCTGACCACTGCCCATTTATTTCCCTGCTATTCTGTATATTTCTCATTATACTGATCAGTGATTTGCATGTCTATTACCTGTTTATTATTTATCTTTGCCATAGCAATGAAGGTTCCTAAGGGCAAAAGCATGTCTGTCCTGTTTTCCAAGTGCTGGAACCAATTCTTCACAACGAGTAGACATATTACTTATACAATAATCCAACAAATATGGTCTTCTTCATATCAAAGCTGCTTGTTCTGGGTTTCATTCATTCAAGATCTTGATGATAACCCATCAACTAAAAATCCCTTCTTCTTGGGTCTTTTTCGTCAGAGAAAAATGCTCATCCTAAAAAGATAATTTACTGACTTCATTCCCTCTCTAGCTGTAGTTCCGTCTGCTCTTCATTTCTATAGTCTTCTTTACGGGAAAATTAATAACATGTATGTCTGAGGCTGGAGATGGGGCTCAATGGCAGGCTGCTTGCCTAATACACATTAGGTTCTGTGTTTGGTCCCTACTCCTACCACTAAAAACAAAGTTGTGTCTACATTTGTTTTCAAAGGTATAGCCATATTTCTCTGAGCATGATATTGTCTCAACCATTTCACTGAAATTTCTCTTCCTGAGTTTACCAGTATTGATCTTCTATCAGTGTGCACAGCCTACACGTCCAGCCCTGCCATCTATCTCACGTATCTATTTTCTTTCTGGTGTGTGTGTGTGTGTGTGTGTGTGTGTGTGTGTGTTTCATATGTCAGGATGAATGTATGTGGGCTTGCATGTCAGGGTCAGACACCAATCTTGGGTGCCACTTTTTTAAAAAGAGGATCTCCTACATGCTTTGGAACTGGCTGACTTAAGCTATACTGCATACCCAGCAATGACACCATAAGCATATGCCACTTTGCCTGACCTTCTTATGTGAGTACTGAGGATTGAACTTGGATTCTCATGATTTCCCAGTACCCACTTTACTGAGTGGTCTACCTTTCCAACCCTCTCACTTCTCTTCTTTTCTTTTATATTTTTTTGGGGGGGGGAGTCAGAAAAGCAAAACAGCCAATCACTGGCTCTTACCTCTTCTTCAGTCTGAAATGTTGATCCTGCCTCCAGGAATCTTAGGATGAAGCTGTGTCTGAGAGCTGTCTCCTCCTGTCTTATATTCCTCTCTGGTTCTGGGATTAAGGGCATGCACCACTACTGACCAGTTTCTATGGCAAACTAGTGTGGTTATTGGGATTAAAGGTGTGTGTCTCCACTCACCACAATCTAGTCTGAGAACTAAGACCTAAGCTTTCCCCTTAGGAAAAGAAAGACTCAAAATAAGGAAAACTATAACTATCTAGTCCTCAATTCTTTCAGAGACCCAAGAAGGAAATAACATTAACTGAGTAAGCAGGAAGTGTGAGCACCCTACTTACAAAAATTCTCACTTTATTTTTTCTTATCACTCGCTACTCTCACCTCTTTCTGGTCTTGTTCTCCCTCAACCATATCAGATCTAGTGCCCCAGCTTTGCTCCTGCTGTTCAGATGCCTGGTCCTTTCCCCCATAGATGTCCATGTGGCTTCCTCTCTCGTGTCTTCGGCACTTCCCTTAAGCTACATCCTCAAAGTAAGACATTCTCCAACCACTCAATGTCAAACCACACCCATATCTTCTTCTAGGACCTCCACACTTTACTCTTTTCTGGGTTTTGCCCAAAGCATTTATTAGTATTTTCTTTATCGTTGATAGTTATTGTCTGTCTTCACATGTTATAGTCTGGGCTCCATTAGCAAAGTAAATTCATTTCTTTTGTTCATTAGCTTATCCACACTCCCTAAAACATATCCAGTAGATGGTAAGCATTTAATGAATGTTTGTTGAGACAATGGAAAAGCCATTCCACACCAGCATGTCAATGATTTCTAACATACCAACGAAAATAGTCTAAATACAAATTATTCTCTAATTGTCTAACCTAAGAGGCCAATTCTAATGGGGAGAAGTCAGAACACATAGGTGGAGAGAACAGCAGAAGACAGTCTTGTAGGAGCATATTTTGGAAGTGGTTGGGCCTTGCAGTACCCCTCAAATTGCACTCTATTAATGACTGCTATATTGAAATAACTTGGGCCACCTATCACCATGAGTCATAAGCCTAAAACGGCTGCCAAGAAACTAATGCCATTGTTGTCTGCATTGATGACAATATGCTTTAACAGCTAGCACATTCTCGTTGTCTCTGGTTTAGCTAGATCACATTGGAAGTTTTGGATTCATCTGCGGAAGGTATTTTTCAAGAGGAATATTGTTCCAAGAGTATCAGCCTAGATAGTGAACTGGCTAACTCTGATCTTCACAGAGGATTTAAGAGAACAATGGTGCTCAATGACTTCATATTTCATTTAAATAAGGACAAAGCCAGGGAATATGTAACTCCTATGCCCCTCTGCCTGTGGCAGATAATATTAATCAGTCATAATTCTCTTTCCTGAAACTTGCATCTGCTCGCTAGGTGGGAATGAAAGTGGATGATCTGAGTTTCATTGGTCCCAAAGTTCTATGGCTGTTCTATTTGGACTGTGCTAGGCCGGGTCTGGGGAAATGGGTTGATGAAAAAAAAATCTGCAAAGCAAAATCACTTACCTTCAAATTGCAGTTATGTCACTGAAGACAATAACAGAGAATTGGGATAGAAGAGACAATGAGCCGAGCACAAATAGAGAAGGTGATTGCTTCTCAGCTATTATAGCAGTAGTAATAAAATCTTTAAAAAAAAAACTTTTGGACACTCTCATCTGCCAGTTATCTTTATTCTTTTCTGTCCTCACGTGCTTTAACCTCATGCCCTAATCGGTTTGGTGAGGAGCCAATTAACTCTGTTTAAAACATGGGAGAGACAGCTGATGCCAGAAGCTTGGCTCGCTGTGTTCCAAGATGCGGTAATTCTTTCCCTAATGACATAGCAGAGACTCTGTCGCCACAGTTAAGAGCAGGCTCGAGACAATTACTATATTTAAGTCCTGCTCTGCAGGTTATCATATCCACATCTGCAAGCTATTCTCTTTGTAAAGCATTTGGAGCTATTTGCCACAGAAAACCCATTGGAAAAGGCCAGCAACTGATTAAGGAAGAATAACAGACATTCCACGTGGCTAACCCAAGGCAGGCATGCAACTTTCTTCTCTGCAAACTTTACTCCTACCCCTGCCTTCTTGAAGCCCAGTTCTTATCAAAACAGGAAATCTGTCCTTGGGGTTGAATGAAGGGTTATGCAGGACAAATCCACTACAACCACCCACCCACAGGCCTAGGAATAGCAGACCAATCCAGAGAGCTGGTCAGCTGCTTGGAAACCCTGAGAAAAATCCCCTGCCATTTACAAAAGGGAGAAACTAAAAGGACAGCTTGAAAAAGAAATCAAAAGTTGAAGACCCTCTGAACACTGAACTACTGGCATTAGAGACTGGACCAAGAGGCCACTGCCCTAGCTTTGTTTCCCTCATCCATAAAATGAGGACAGTCCACTCTTAATTTTTCTGTTCTGAAGAGTAAAGATTAGAGTAAATATTATATATGAAAACACTTTGAAATGAGATTTGAGCATCATACACATATCTGCATTAGTTTGGTGAATATTAGTGTTATTTCTATGAACCTGTGATTACAATTACCTTTAAGATTTTATATGGTAAAGATTTTCCTAAAATCCAGATATAATCTAGGCCACTAACTCTCCAGTATGAAACTTCCAGTCTATCCTTCCTAATTTCATGACTTTCTGGGTTCATCTGGAATTTGTGGCCTTTGAACTTGTTCATTCTTTCAATTGTTACCCAGAAACTGAGGGTTGGTTAGTTGAAGTGTCAATTGTATAGGACATAGGATATGTATTCATAGATATAGTCCTCTTAAAAGGAAAATCACACTTCTGTGCACTCTGAGCTCCATCCGTCCTACCTGTCTCCCAAGCCTATCCTTCCAGAGAATAGACTTAGGGGGAGCTGTCCCCACACAAGAGTTGGCAAGAGACACAAATAGTTCTGTTTGTTGCAGACTGGTTATTATGATAGATTTTTCATCTTTTTTTGCATTCGTTTAATGTAAGTCTTTATGTCTCCATTTGTAGGACTTTTAAGTTTTACTTCTGAGGCACATCAAAAATAATAAAGGGAGGAAATTAGATTTTAAAAGAATCCCCATCTAGTGGGTACTTAGGAATAGAACAAGGGACTTGTAAACATAGACAGGACTCAGGGAGGAACCACTGCTGAAGCGATGCTTGTAGATACTGTTACTGCGGGACAGCACCATCATGTACTCTGTCATCCATTCTGGGCATCGCCACATGCTGTCCATCATCACATACTGTGCGTCATCCCTTGCTGTGCATCATCACGCAGTGTGTGTCATCACATGCTATGCGTCATCACGTACTGTGCGTCATCACATACTGTGCATCAAGTACTGTGTATCATCATGTAATAAGCGTCATCATGTGCTGTGTGTCATCATATAATGTGCATCATCATACACTGTGCATCATCATGTAATGTGCGTCATCATGTAATGTGTGTCATCATGTAATGTGTGTCATCACGCAATGTGTGTCATCACATGCTGTGTGTCATTGCATACTATGCATCATCACGTAATGTGAGTCATCATGTAATGTGCATCATCATGTAATGTGCACTGTCATGTAATGTGCGCCATCATGTAATGTGCGTCATCATGTATTAGCTTGTGGTCCCAAAATTTATGACAGGGTGACTGTCCTTAGAATTCCCATATTTCTAAGTAAGATGAATTAATTGTTCTAGAACATGATTTAGTTGATATTCCTAAGATAGAATTCTTTATTTGGCAACTATCAAGCTCTTTAAATCCCGTACTTTTTATAGTCACAGAATATTCAAAAATGCCAAATCAAACAGAGCAGCAACACATTTCTTTAACTAATCTAATAATCAACCAATAACAAAATATATCTTTATCCTCAGTCGCTTAAGCTAACAGTATTTTCATTCCACAGAGCCAAGTATAAATATATAAAATATGTAACTCTAATCTATTTCAGTGACTATATCATACAAATATATACTATACACATTAATATATTTAATTCCAATCAATTGGGAGAGGAAAAATGCACAGAGCCAGCCAGTAGATGAGTATATTACCACATCCGATGTGAGTCTCAGTGTAAATCTACCTACTTTATTTCCGGCATCAGGCATGGTCATTTCGTGACTCTCCATGATGAAGCAGGTTTGTGACACAGATACCTTTTGCTCTTACATTAGTTATTTGATGTAGCAAAGAAAGCACAGAACATTTACCCAGAAAAGGCAAAAGTTTACAAGTTACCAAATGAGAAGCATGCCTAAGCAAGTCCTCTGGCCACCACAGTTAGTCAGTAAGTGTCTAGTTGCTTTCTCTTTGCTTTCTCTCTCCTTCTGAATCCCTTACTCACCTCTGGTCAGGGCCTGAAAATTCACAGGACTCCTGTGAGCAGCCAGTCCACAGGTCTAAAGAAATTCACGAAGGTAGCCATGGAAACTCAAATCCTGATAGATGCCATGTGTCTGCTGTCCAATGTGAAATGCCTGCTCCTTCTTCTTCATCCAGTCACCCTCTCCAAATGAGATCTGGGTGGTAGGCGTGCATGTCTTTTGTGAATGGTAAACAATGAACAATAACTTCTGAGTAAAGACAATTAGAAAAATACGAGAAAAGAAAAGCACGAGGCAGTGGTGGTGCATGCCTTTAATCCCAGCACTTGGGAGACAGAGGCAGGGGGATCTCTGAATTTGAGGCTAACCTAATATAAAGAACAAATTCCAGGACAGCTGAGCTACACAAAGAAATTCTGCCTTGAATCCCTGCTCCCCCCACCAAAAAAAAAAGGTCCATGTACTTGGTAGAAAAACTTCCATGTAGTGGCCCTGGGTGAAATCTCAAATCTAATCACCTAAACAAGTTCTACATGTGACCGCACTAGTTGACATGGCCAGGTGGAGAGGGACAAATTTCCCAAGATTCCATCCCTAGATGAAGAGCTACAACCAATGGCTGCTGAGGTAGGGAGAATCAGTTTTCTCCAAGGACAGTCTCCCTGATAAGTTATCCAAATCAAGGTGATCATATCTAGACATTTGTACATACAAATAACACTAAATTGTGCTTAGTATGTTTCTCTCTCTCTCTCTCTCTCTCTCTCTCTCTCTCTCTCTCTCTGTGTGTGTGTGTGTGTGTGTGTGTGTGTGTGTGTGTGTGCCAATAATAATCAAGAAGAGGGGATGAATTTGAGAAGAAGGGGGTGGAAGAAATTGAATAGGGAAGAAAGGTAGAGATGTCATAAAGACAGTACTTCTCTATGGAATTCTTTAAAATATAAAAAGGATTAAATGAAAAAGAGAGAAATTTCAGGCTAAAAGGAATTTTTGGTGCTAGAAATTCCTCATTTCCTGATTTAGCTGCCCTTGTCCTTAATTCTTAATTTCTCCTCATTCAGAAACAAACTCATGAGATAAGTAAGTAAATTGCTTGCTAACACACACAGAGACTCACACCTGCATGCACGCATGAGACATATGCAGGACACTTAAGGAAATTCAGAATGTTGAAAGGGAAATTATAATACCATCCCCATGGGAAACCTGAGATGGCACATGTTGTGTGTAGAATAGGATGAAAACTTACTGAAATGATTTTTTTGTTTTTCATTCTGGGGACTAAACCCAGGACCATGCTAAGCAAGCCTTCAGCCAGTGAGGTACATCCTCAGCCCTGAAGGGATGGCTTCTTAAAGGGAACTTCTTTAGGGTTACTGTTCAATTTAATCTATGCATCACTTCATGCACTTGAAGGAACCAGGTTTCTTTGCAAAGAACACAATAGCAGGCCAAGACAGCTAAAGACAAAGAAAGAGGCAGTCTTTGAGAGGAAAGCAAAGATCCCCGGTTCAAACTCTAATGGAGTCCGGCCAACGTGGCTTGCTTGGCAATGGTGTCGAATGAAAGCCAGACAAGTTTGCGTGTTTAACAATGATGTCTAAGTATGTTGCCAGTGACCCGTCTCCACCTCATTCACTTGGCGACTTAATTCTTTTATCCTTTATTTATACTCTCAGCCAATATTTTTCAGTACCCGTTATATTCATATTGTAGAACTGTAAAGTTCAGTATGCTGTGGCCCCATGCAAGCAAGTAGGGTACGGTGTGCCAGAGAACTCAGTAGAGCACCTTCCTCTAACAAGTACTTCCTGAACATAGGCGCTGCACTTGTGGGTACCGGTGCGCAGCAGATCAAGGCAGGTGGAAGTCCTTGCATCTCTGCAGCGTGATACACAGTGAGAAGACTGTAATTGTGGTGATGCTCACTGGATACTGTGAGAGTAAGAGATGGCAGAGATTGAGTTAATCAATCCGCACTGAAGTTATACAGTGCACAATGGAAGGTACAATGGCTGCTTCTAAAGCACAAAAGCCATTCCCCTCCCACCCAGCATACAGCTTAAATTCATTGAGAAAGCAGAATCTTGTAAAAAGGTAAGATAAGGTGAATAAAAAAATGTATTATGATTTTAAAATGTGCTCTGAAGTCATTGATAAAGCTATGTCCAAGGGGTGTCTATGAGTGTTATCTTCACGGTCCTTTTTAAATCTACCCCAATCAAGTCTGACCTTTCTGGAAGTCTACAGGAAAGCAGGGCATGATGTCTCATCCATTCCCACTCACTTTCCTGCGAGAGCTGCCCTTGAAGGCACCACTAAAGCTCAGGTACTCCTAAGACAGGGGCCACCGACAAGCTGGTGGCTATGACTTTCAAGGTCATGCATCCATCTTGAGCTTTGCAAAGCCTGTACATATTCTAATGTGAGTCCTGTTTATGTGCCCTAAAATTTATGTGAACACTTCTAGGCATTTGTGTGTGCATTAGTTAAACATGGCTGAGTTACACGTAACATATCATTGCAAGTGCTTGGCTCCAGAGCATGGAAAATACGATTGGGATATGGTATGCAGAGACATTCTATAATGTAAGAACTTTTAAATGATTACATAGATCTGTGATGCGTGTAATAATATGAGATCTGTATAATTTTGAAACCACAGTAGTGAGGTATGATTGGAGTTGGGTACTTCCCCTCTCCCACAGGGAACACTAGGTCTAGTTGCAGTTGGGTATAACTTCCCCTTTTGCAGCAAGGTTCTTATAAGCCTCAGCAGGTTAGACCCTGCTTAACAGTGTCTTCCTGAGACATGGCAAACAACAGATTGCTCTGTCTTTGTTGGTTTGTTTTAGTTTTTTGAGACAAGACCTCTCTATGTAGCTCTGGCTGTCCTGTAACTCACTATGTAGACCAGACTGGCTTCAAACTCAGAGATCTGCCTGCCTCTGTCCCTCTGCCTCTCTGCCTCTGCCTCTGCCTGCCTTCAAGTTCTGGGATTAAAGGTATGTGCCACCACACCTCAAGCTCTGGCCTATTTTAAAACACTTCTTTCTCTCTGTCCCTTGCAGAAGTATGAGGGGATTTTTCTGATAGTTACCATAATCAAGTCAGGTTCCCCTAGGCCCTAGCTGAGTGAGTCCGCTGGCATTTTAGGCTTCACATGTGTCTACACCAGCCTTCAGAAGTTATGACTCAGTTTCTCCTTCTTCGGCAGCTGTCCTAGGAAGGTTTCTTCGCTAGTATCGACCGGTATATTCAATTTTGAGGACAGCTGTTTACCCCCAGTCCTTCTCTTTCAAATGTCTAGGAGTTGTTGATCTCTCACATTGTTCAATTATCGGTTCCGCATGGGTTGTTAGCTTCTAAGCCCCCAAGATGGGCAACAAGAAACCAGGATATTTTTATGTCATTACATGTATTTGTGTATGTGAATGTTCACAGATGTGTGTGTGTTCATATGTATGTGTGTGTTTGTATCACACCCAGAAGTTTCATTTCAGAAGAGGGGATCATAAGATTGTAAGGACCGGAGATGTTAGGGAAACAGTTCTTTATAGACACAGCCAGGCGGTGGCTTGTATGACCTCACCATAGCTGTGACAGTGAGCCCAAGACCTGGGCAACCTCAAGGCAGAGAAAATCCAATCGTGAAGAAAAGGCGTGGGTCCAAAGTCTTGCCACTAGCTGAGGAACTATTGGCAATTGATAGCTGCTGGGAGGGATACTCAGTGTTTCTCAAGGGTGTGGCCCTTGGTAGGGTTGACCACATTCCAGTGGAAGGCCACACATCCAAGGATTTATAGGCAGTGCAAATTGGACTGTTTTTTCTCTCTCTTTCTTCCTTTCTTTTAAAGAAGACGTCAAGTCCTTTATAAAGGATGGGTAGGGAATGGGGGTCATGAATTTGGAAGGATCTAGGGGATGAGGTGAATATAATCGAAATACTTTGGACAAAATCTTCAAGGAACTAATCAAACTAAAAAAGAGCCATGAGCTGGCCCTGGTGATGTGAGTATGGATGTGCCGGACCGAGAGCAAGAGAGCCAACCCCCACCTCCCTCCATATACCTCCTACAATAATGGAGAGAGTGCCCTGGAGATTTCTTGGACAAGACAGTGGAGCTGGCCTTGGGGTATAAGTGTGGATGAGCCAGGCCTGGGGCCAGAGAGCAAGAGAACCAGCCCTGCTTCTTGCTGTAGGCTGTGCTGGGTGAGCTAGCCGAGGCTGTGCTGGAGAGCTCACCCAGGTGGTGACGGGGTGGGCGGGGAGGGGGGAGGGGAAGAGAACGTTGGCAGGCTGCCCAACCCAGAACCAGGCCTATGAGCTGGCCCACCCCAACATCAACCTCTTCTATAAACTTCTGGAGCATGTGAAGGGAATGAACTTCCAGATGCAGAACTGCAGGATCCCCACAACACATGACAACATACTATCTAAGAGAAGGCCCGGAGAGACACAACACATGACAACATGCTATCTAAGAGAAGGCCCGGAGAGACACAACACATGACAACATGCTATCTAAGAGGAGGCCCGGAGAGAC
>NW_004949109.1:1573186-1582363 GCF_000317375.1 Microtus ochrogaster | reverse complement strand
AGAGCTTGTAGCAGCATTTTCAGCTCACAGGCTTTTTGGAAAGCCAACGTCGGTATGCCTACTTTGTCTGCCGGGTCCACTCAGACTCATGCAGGCCTGTGCCCATGTGCTTTTGTGCTGCACTGGACATGACTGCAAGAATCCCATATTCCTTCTCCCATCACCACAGGTGTGCCAACAAAACACTTCTGTTCCGTGAGCGTACGAGTGTTCCTAAATGATTTACACACACCACCTCCTTAACACTCCCAACACAAGAGTTAAATTCTGTAGCTGCCTTCCAGAAATAAGATCTGGGGCCAAAAATCCATGGCAAATCAAATTCAGGAATGTCAGCAGAAAGCGAACAAGATATTTTTATAGAAAAGTTTTTGTCAGTTGGGGCGTGGCTAAAAGACAATGGGATTGTTCAAGATCCTCTCAATAGGTCCAACATGGGACACAGAGATTTAATGCTAAAGTTGATGTTGCAAAGCAGTGAACAGATGTTCCATACTCTTTGAATCAGGTGCTCTGACTCTAGCGTTGACTATATTTCTCTAAAGTTACTCGTCAGACCTTAAAAGTCAACGCAGCTAGCAACAGTGGGATGAGTCACCAGCTCAGGCCTGCAGCAAAATGTCATGTCCAGGCTCTGTTGACCTAATTGGGCTGAAATTCAGAAGCCGCACATTGATGCCTAAGCAAGTACATTGTTGGCCTTTCTGAGTCGGCCTTCAGTTAGCAATGGTACACATTTGGACTAACTCAGTACGCCTTCGTTTCTTTGCGTTCACTCAAGCGACATCATTTTTAAAGATGGCTGTGAACAATGCCCAGTGAGTGGCATCCTGACCAGCTGCATGACCCAGGGGCTAGGTTCTGAAGCCCTGTCCTATGTCCTCCATTCTTCGCCTCCATTCAAGCAAACACAGCTTGGCTCCACCCCATGGGGCTCTTTCTGTTGAAAGCCTGCAGGTGGATGGAAGATGGGCGATAGGAAGACATTTGTCCTAAAATGTCACCCCTTTTAACTCTAGATAAGATGTTTGAAACCAAAGTCTATGAGGGGGAAAAAATGAAGCTTCCTAAAGATGTTTTACATTTAAGAATTTCTAAACACCAATAATGACACAGTATATCTGTCCTTAGGAAAATACTTAGACCTATCACCATCCTAAATAGTAGCTTTGAAAATGGCACTTTTACATATAAGGGATTCATCGTTTATTGTTGTCACAAATGAGTGTCTATTTTTCTTCTTTTTTATTTTTATTCTCTCTGTATTAAATTTCCAAATTTCAAGAGATGATATATTTATATATATATAATACATTTTCAAATACTATCATTTCACATGCAGATGTTATAAAAGTGGCCCATCATTTTTATCACTGATTAAGTTTCCCTAGGTGTTTAAAGTTAAAGCACTTACCAGAACCTCAGGACAGGGACTTCTGCCTTTCCAGAGTGGAGCCCTAGTAGAACCAGCTAAATCTGAAAGCCAGATGGAGCAACTTTTTGGCCAGGAAATGTTTTGATCCCTATGTTCACTGTCTTGATACCCTGGATGTTGTTGGGGAGATTGGGAACCTGCCACATTCCTGTTTTCAGAGTTCAGAAATATGATGATGAAAGTCTCATTGCCCAATTACACAGACAGAAATGAAACTACCCACCAGTTCCCTACACAGTTAACCTGGCTTCCAGCGTGGTCTCCACAAGGACTCGCCTGCTCAAAATTAAATGGCGCGCACTCAGACTGTGTCTGCTGTACACAGCGATACCGGGGTTCTGAGCATTCATTTGTCTTTGACCCCAGAATCCAGTTTTCTAATTCATTTTTTTTTATTTTCCAGCTCTGTACAGCTGCTAATTAGTTTCAATTTATGGTCACCATTAAACTGAGAGTCAACTGCCATTCCTTTTGTCCTTTTTAGATTTCATTAGAGGTCAGTCAGCTGATCATTAGAGCACACACCCCTCAGCCCAGGATGTAGCTGTCTGAGGCAGGCAATGCCTGCATTTCAAGCCAGCTTGGGCAACATAGTGAGAGCTTTACTACAAAACAAAACAAAATATAAAACAAAAAAAAAAGATTGGGATGTGAAGAGATGGGCTAGGCAAAGTGCTTGCACACAAACATTAGGACCTGAGTTCAGACCCCTAGCATACACATAAAAACCAAGCATCATGGTCCCCACCTATTGTTCCAGCAATGGGAAAGAAAAGACAGGATCATCTCTTGGGCTAGTTGGCCAGCCTGCTTAGCTAGATGGGTGAGCTCCAGATTTCTGTGAACCACCTTGTCTCAAAAATTAAGGTGTAGATTTGCTGGAGGAAAGTACTTTATATGACCTCAGGCCTCTGTGTGCATGCCCGTACGAGGGAATATGCAAATACACATATGCAAAGAAGGGCCCTAGCAAAGATGTTTGAAATCCCAGACCTCTGACTTTTACTTGACCCAAGTGTCCACCAAATGCCTGCTGTATGTAGTGACACTGAGGTTCTGAGTGGCAGAACTGACATAGCATTGACAGTGGCCTCTGGAACCTTTCCAAAGTGTCTGTCTTTTGGCTTGTCCTTGCTAGGTCACGTTGCTGGCCTTCTGAGCGTCATCGAAGGGTTCAGCTACACAACAACAGCAAGAAGGAAGGACCAGGCTGTGCTATGGGCCAGTGACTGAACACTGACAGGCCTGTCAAGACTCTGGGTCCCATCCCTATCACCACACAAAAAGACAAATGGAAAAATAGACCGAGGGCTTGAAGACTGGCCAGCGTGTGTCCACACACACTTCCTCCTGGGAGAGCCTCCTTCAAGAGACAGTTAAACCAGTGAGCTTCCAAACATGATTTAACAAAAACCAAATATTTGGATTTTAAGAAAACGAACCCTAAACTTTTACTCAACATGGTCTCAAAAGCCAGGGTGATTACAGTCATGACACCGCAGCGAACGTGATTTCTGCACATGGAAGGCTACTCACGGCACAGGCGGCCTGGACCACTTTTGAAATGCCTTGCCATCTAAATAGGAAACCCATAGCTTTTTGTTTTTGAATACTGTTACAGATCTGCAGTCGTTTCGACCCCAGGACTCTTAGCTAACTCCACAGATGGGTTTGTGACAACCTCTCATGGGTGTAACTTAAGACAGAACAGACGACTCCACAGAGAGATTCATCAAACTCTCCCAAACTGCAAATTAAAAAGAGACAAATCAAACACCACATTTTCCTCACAGATGTGAAGCTAAACTGATTCGGACTTACTCCTATAATTATGGCATTACAAGAGACTCACCATCATCAAAGTCAATCAAAACACACCAAAGGAAAGCTGATGGAAAACTCAGGAGAGGCCAGACAATATTTTTTTTTTTAATCTCACAGTGAAACATCTCATTGATTTCAACCATGTATTCATTTCCTTCAACTGAGGAGGCCTGGAGTTAGAACACACAGCTCTGGTGGGGACCTGATCTAAGTTCTGATTGCATAACATTCATCTATATTCATTCCCAGCATCTGCAGTTGATAATTTTTTTAATTTAAAAAAATTTTGGTTTTGCATTTGACCAAGCTTCATTTAAACTTTATAGGTATGAGAAAGAGACACAACTGGGAATCCCAGGCATTTGCCCAGGGTAAGTCTTGGGTATTGGGAGTGAATACATACTATCAATCACTTTTATCTTTAAACACTGTACTGAGTACAAATCGTGTATCTGCACATGCAAGCTCTTCCCATACTTGTCTATGAGACTTCCAGGAAAGAGTGAGGGTCGGAGAGGGTGAGTCTTGCCACAGCTTTATTAGCAAACATCATGTCCCTTCATCCCTTCTTGTCTCCTAGTGCCTGTGTGACTCAACCATGCCAAGTCATGGCAGCTTATCCAATGAACTGACCCAGGCCAAGTGTCCCTTGTCCAGGTCCGTGCAGCATTCCCATCCGTACACTCCACAATCTCAGCTCCGCTGAGATGCTCCCTTAGATGGAGCCACAAAGCTGCACTCACCCTGAACTATAACTTCCAGCTCCCGCCGGCCTGTCTCCACTCAAAGCACCCATTTAGCAGGGAAACTCAGCAAGATTTATAGCGTGGGCTTTTATTGTATGGAATCTTAGCACCATGTGGAACATTATACTCATGGCTAAAAGCCTTTAAGAAGGCAAGCCTCAAATTTGTTTTAGCCAATAGGAGAGAGCCGTAGCAGAGCGGCACACAGACCTGAGGTTCAACAGCTTGACACTCTCCAGACCCTTGACTTTACACTGAACTTCTGGAGCTGCCACAGGTTACACAAAATGGATGTAGGGACGATTCACGTGGTAATTGCCATCAAAGCTGACCACTTGGCTTCAGGTCACAGAAACAACAGAGTGGAAGGAAAAAGCTAACTCCTGTGAACCTCTGTAGATTCATACCATGGCTTCTGCATGCTCACACACCTCCACATGGTAAATGAGTAATACATAAGTAATAAGTAAATAAATTAATTAATATAGTTATGGTGTGTGTTTGGAGTCTATAACATGGTTATATGACCCACATGGAGGACAAAATGGCTGCCACAGTGCGCTAGATTAATATACCTTCTTATAGAGTCACTTCTGAGGCAGAGAGTGGCTCATGTGACAAAATCCCACCTACACAATAATTTTATTGAGTTGATCCTCATATTGTATATTAGACAATTAGCCTATTCATTCTAGTTACCTGAATCTGACCTACCACTCTTCACTCCCAGCCCCACCATTGGTAACCACCTCCATTCTCGGTGTTTACTTGAGCTCGTCTTCTGTTCCATTCCATAGACAGCTGAAATCATTAGATTTCTGTAAAATGTCTTCACACGACTCAGTTCACTTGGCATGGTATCCTGCAAGTCTATTATTGTTATGCAAATAGCAAGATATCTTTCTTTTTAAGGCTAAATTATAACCCATTGCATACATGCACAAATATGCCCTATTTGCTTCATCCGTCAGTCCATTAAGGGGGCACTCCAGTTTCTCTCCCGTGTGCTGTGAACATGGGAACACAGGAGTACAGTATCTTTACATGGAGGCAATTTCATCTCCATTGCAGTTATTTCCAAAATAGGGACCATGGGTTTTATGATAATTCTTCTCGTTTCTTTAGCGACTTCCAGGATATTTTCTGAATAGCTGTACCAGCTGCTGTTCCTAACAGCATACTACAGCTCACCACCCTCCATACCCAGGCAAAACTTTTTTCCGTGGAAATAGCCATCCTATGAAGAGAGGCAGTGATTTGAACTTACATCTATCTCCCCAGTGATGAACGGGTATAAAGTATATTTTCATATATTATTGGAGATTTTTATGACCTGTTCAGGAAAAAAAATGTGTTCAAGACCTTTGTCTCTATTATTATAGTATATTAATTAGTCTTTCTGTATGACTTCTTTATCAAATGTGTAGTTAGCAATTATTTTGGAAACACTTTTAGAATGTTAATCTTTCTCTCTCTCTCCCGCCCCCTCCCCCACAGGCACAATTTGTTTGATAAGACTGAAGACATCCAGATGTCTCAGTTCTGGTGTACAATATTCACTGTCAATCCAATTTAAATTTCTTCCTCTCTCTCTCTCTCTCTCTCTCTCTCTCTCTCTCTCTCTCTGACACAGACACACATACACACACACAGACACACACAGACACACACACACACACACACACACACCAGATCCTGCTTCCAGGCTTTGGTCTTTCCTCTGGAAGCTGTTACTCTTTAACACACTGAGTATACACAATACTTATGAGTTTGTTGCTTGCCTTAATGAAGTGTGAGCCTCATGAAGGATTGCCTGCATTGTTGCCTGCATAGCCTATGTCAATACATACGAGAGTGGCTGTGTGTTCATTCTCAAGTCCAAAAGATACAGCATTGAATGAAAGAGACAAAATCCCTCCTCCTGACTTTTCTTTCTATATCATGCATCCTTTGCCTCACTGTGAGACCATTTGCAGTAGAACCTACCTTGTAAAAGGTCATTAATTCTAAACAAAACATTTATATATATTATATACATGTCCCCAAGCCGGAGCCTGGGCCAATCACATATGATGTCATGGATGAAAGAAAGGCATCTCAGCGAACCTTTTCTGTGGTAAGCCTGAGCAGACACATTTTCAACCATGTTCACGCCACCTTTGTAGTAAGAACACAGCCATATACAGACAAATAGTGTTTCTGCCTAGGTTCTTGTAGCTATGGATGACAACAGGCTTCAGGTCAGATTTGGTCTCTGAGCCATTGTTTGATGGTCCCTGTTGCTGACCCAAGGATGTGAAAAATAATTCCAAGGACCACTGTCCAGGTCCTTAAAATCAACTACAGCCCTGTTGTCTAACACGTTTGTATCTGTCTAGAGGCCATCTTTTATAGAAGAAAGAATAGCAGTCAGGGAATGGCCATTCACCTTATAATCCCAGGGCTAAGAAGCCTAAACCTGAAGGATCTTCAGGTTGAGGCCAGGCTGGGCTACATAAGTACCCTGTCTCACAAAGAAAAACAATTTCTAGTGACTGTACTATCTGCTAACATGCACCAAAGTCCAGGCTGTTTGAAGGACTGCCTTCCTGATTACAGGGCATATCCGATGGATTGTTGGCCAGAGACTCCAAGCTTCAGTGCTAGGTCCCACTACAGTCAGCGAGGCCTTCCAGGCTCTGGGAAAGAGGCACATATAGGACTCAAGCCTATTTACATAGGAGCCACCAATTCCAAGGACATTCGGCTTCAATGGCACTGGACTTCAGATTGCCCAGATGTCAGATGCATCTAAGTTGGCTCTTGGAGCACGGTGAAAAGGGTGGAACACAACCTTCTCTGAACATTGCAGGCAGGGAGCTTTTTATTAGATGTTAGAGCTCCAAACCAACTTCTGCTGTCTGCATTCAATGCCCCTAAGAAGGCGGGTTACAGGAAAACTAATAGTGTCATTGGTAACCTGACAGCTAGGCCTAGGAGACAAATTTTATCACTGTGACTTATAACTTGCTGCCTTGCAAGTTAGCTTGGGGGGGGGGAACCCCTGGGAAACAAGACCATAAGAAGAAAAGGGAGTAGGGAGAACACAAGATGAAAAGCCAATCAGGAGGTGAGATTGCTGCTCAAATCACCTATAATAGATTCATCATTGCGTTTGACCCTCAACTTCTGTCAATGCCTTCTGATTGCCAAGAGTTCTTATGATTGGGTGAATTTTTTCTGGGCCCACAATTCTGGAATCCATAAGAAGTATATAGCCAACTCACCCATTCTCCCTGGGCCCAGATTCCTGTTCAATAAAAGCAGGGCTTTATTCTTTATTTTCTTTTTCTTTTAAAAGTTGGAGAAAACTGTGATGTCAGCAAGAGCCACCGTTCTGTGACTTAGTTGAATTGGGAAGAACAAGGGAGTTCTCCCAGAGTTTGTCATCTTGCCTGGCCTTACCTCCATCCCTTTAAGCCTATGAGAGGCATTTCCTCCTGCGGGCTGTTAACAAGAATTTGGTGCTTTCCTCCCATCTCTGTCTGAGGTTGATCCTGGAAATGATGAGAATGAGCTATGTGGAAGGTGGACAGGCAGGGATGTCTCACACCAAGGTTTCAGTGAAATGAAAACTTCTTCAAACAGGGAAACTTTGGCAAGGAAGTTAGCTGAATCTGTTAAGGTCACACAGTCAGTGAGAGAGGTAGACTCAAGGCTCAAGTGTACCCAGGTATTTCTATGTTTGCCTCTGCTCACCCTCTGCCTTTGGTACATACAAGAAAAGATCTCCTCCAGCTATCTGCTAGGAAACTGGTGGATGGTTTCTGCTTCATAGTGGTCCTTCAAAATGAAACACTCATCATGTTTCGCAGGGCAATGGAGGACAAGAAAGACTCAGCTAACAGAAACTTATGAGATTGCCCAAGACTGAATAAGCAGGAATCAGCTACAGGTAGATGATCGAGCTGCCCAAACACAGAGTGGAAGCTCCTAGAAGCCATCATCCATGCTGGTTCCAAGCTGGATTTGGGGGAAATAATTTCTGCGGTCTGTCATCAGTACCCTAGGTAGGCAAGTCACACAGGAATTTCCTCAAAACATAAAAGGCCAGTTTAGATTATTGGAATTCAAATGAATTTGTAATCATTTGATGTTGAGATTCAATAATTTAATAGATTTATTCTACTACCAATTCAAAGCATGAGACACTATTTACACAGAAACTTTCAAGTTGTTCAAACCCTGAGTTTGTTGACTAATCTTCATGGACTCTGAAAGCAATGGCGAGGTGTGATGAGAAAAAAAATGTTATAACTTTTCATAAATGCATGCCTCCTTAGTTCAAGTGTAAAATTCATGTGAATGGAAATAGGCTCCCAGAGAGAGGAACCGTTCAGCCCTGACCTCAGGAACGATGACCTTCAGGGGCAGACGTCAAGCTTCCCCTTATGAAACCCCATTGATCCTCAGATTTTCCTCAGCGTCAGGTCAGGGACAGCAAATGTCAGGAGAAAACTCACATTTTCCAATGTTTTCCCAATCCATCTCACCCAGTTACCATCCCCATAAAATAGATTACTGTCTGAACTCCTCAGAGAGCTTTGCCCGGTGTCTGAACTTTGAGAAAAGTGTCCCTAGAACCAGAGGCTTTCCTCAGTGTGGCTTACTTTTCCAGTCAAACATTTTTAGGTCGGGCGGAGATCTCACCGCTCATTAAATGGTTAAATAACAACTCAAGCTGCAAAGTCACGTGCGTGAGGATTTCCCCACCCACTTTACACACTTTCAATGTATTTGCCCTGGCAACCCGGATTCTTAAATGCTTCTGCTGGTTCTCTAGGGCAAACAAAGCAGTTCCCCTTTCCCTAAGGACATGCATCTTGAGGGGAGGAAAACAAACCCCCAGCCCTTTGCTGAGAAGAGTCTGGCGTAGCTTGCTGGAAGATTTACTCTACACTAGGAGTAGAAAGTATTAGCAAATACTGAAAATAATTTGCTGTATGTGAACCTTAATATAAAAAAAAAAGACAGCCTAATATTTACACAGCTCCTTCCACTCACAGGAGAGCAAATGTACCCTCCCTTCCGGCGGCAACCTTGGCCCCATTTCTCATCCTTCCCTTCCTGAGGGAGTTAGGTGGCCTTCTCAGTCCTGTCCCCCAAAGGAGACCTATTCATTTCTACTCCTGG
>NW_004949109.1:1540805-1572941 GCF_000317375.1 Microtus ochrogaster | reverse complement strand
GGGACTCAGTCCTATCCCCCAAAGGAGACCTATTCATTTCTACTCCTGGAGGGACTCAGTGATTTCTCAACTTCTGACTCCTCCTCCTTCCACAGAAGGAACACAGACATGGTCAAAAATTGAGACTTCATGCTGGTCCAATTGGACCCCAGAAAATTGACTTTCAAGCTCTCTGAGGGACAGTCCAGAAAGCTCCCAAGACCAGACAAGTCCTCCACAGCTCCCTTTGAGATCCTTGGAAGACCTATTGTCCCAATTACATCCTCACTTTCCTCCCTATTACATGAACTATGAAAATTCTATCATGCTGCATAGCCTGTCTCTGCAGAATCGGGGGGGGGGAGGGTGGAAATCATTTTTTCAGTTTACCTCATCAAGCTAAATATGTTTATTTATTCTTCCTGGTTTCTTCATTTGGTAATAGCTCAGCTTTGAATTTGTATTTTTAAAAAACCTACTTCATGTATTGGGACTCCTGTGAGCCTTTAATATCTGATTTATTGAATGAACACAAGTTCCCTTATCATTTAAGGATAAATCGTAAGATCTCCTGTGGATGCCTGATGCATCAGAGTACCAAACTTGAATGTATTTATGTGTTTCCCTTCATGTCCCGTGGTATAACCACACTCCAGCAGAGTTCTCACTTTCCATACATGGTGCCAAGTGCCTCTTTTGTATCGGTGACATTATTGAAGTAAGGACTAAACAAGATCTTATTTAAGCCAAAGCACTGTGGTAATCAATGGGTCACTGTTCCCCAGAGGACTAAGTGACCAGGCAGGGGATACAGGGGGTGTGTGCTGAACCAAGGGATGTCTCCACTTTCCAGCAGCGAGCACTACAACCTGAGCTCTCGTCACACCACACAGAGGGATGCACTCTATTAAATGTGTGAATTTGTTATGGTATTCCTTACCTAAGATTTTCATTTTGCAGTTAACAATTAGTAATCGAACCCAGAGACAGTGACATCAAGGACAAGAGAGGACTACGGCCACACAGGAGCATTTGCGGGTGCGGTTGCTCTTTCTCCACGCCCCATCATCACGTTCATCTCAACGTGCTTTCTACAAGTGATTTGGCAAAGCAGTTTTGTCTAGCTTTTCCATTGTTTGAGGATGTGATGCTAGCCATGTGATACCCCGTTCTGAAGTCCCGACAATGTCAGAATGACGGTGTGTCCTCAGCGAGCCTCAGCTCCCAGTGCTATCTGTTTCCCCACACCTATTTCAAAACACTTCAGGAATTAAGTAGAGCTTTGTAATGTTAAATTCCCATACATTAGGCAGGGGCATCTTCTAAAGGAAAAAGGCAAAAATAGGATAAAGTATGTCACTGGGGGTGGGGGCCGTGGGAGCAAAAGCTCCTCACCATCTCCAGTCCCTGCTTTCCCAGGTTCCTACTTGTGATTGAGATGTGAGCTCTCAGCTTCCTGTTCCTGTTGCCATGCCCAACTGATTGCTGCCGCAATACCCTGCCATGATGAACTCCTACCTGTCAGGAACCATAAGCCCAAATACATTTCTTCTCCTCCCCTCTCTCCTCTTTCTTCTCTTCTTGGTTGTCTTGGTTGTGATGTTTACCACAGCAACAGAAAGGAACTAATGCACAGTCTAAATCATCACCTAGGGTGAATGTGAACAATCGAAATTATTTAATTGTAATCCCTTTACTTATCTGATTATTTCATTAAAATTGAAATTTGACGTAAATATCCATAAGCACAAATGAAGTACAAATATGTAAGAGCTCTTCTATAGATATAAAATTGTAAATTAAGGTGGAAATCACAAACTAAAAATTTCAAGAAAGCAATTCAAAAGTGTGGTCAATGAGGTTACTTAATCAAAACTCAAGCCTCTCACCCAGGGCAAAACGTGACAAGCTGCAACAGTATTAAAAAGGCTGCTGGCTATGACTGGCTAAGGTTCTTGCAAGTTCTGCGTACTTACAGTGCTGTGTGTGTCTCAACGATGTTATTTTCCCACCATAAGCCTTTGTTCCTTTAGAGCCCGGAGCTAGCTAGCTTCTGCCCTCTGCCTGGTCTGCATGTGTTACAGAGGAATACTCATTACCTCGTTCCCTTTCTACCTTTGTGATAAAACAATTCCACACAAACTCCATGGTACAAATGAGATGCGAGTTACCAATTTGAAAAGAGAAGAAATTACCATAGCTAGTGGGAGAGGCTTTTCAGCTTGATAAAATTTGCTCCTTTAGGATGTCCGAAACCGCGTGGAATACAAAAAGAAACGCAGGTGCTGAAGTCTGAGTTTGTCATCCAAATAATCTCAGATAGCTTCTTTTGTAATTAAAGAGGAATATCAATTCTTAAGACTTGTTCATTGAAATCTCTAAGACCAAGGCTGAGTCACTCTGCCTTTGAATGAGAAAAATACAATCTGATATTGCCATGATGATTAGGGATGAAAGAAGCCCCAGAAAACATGTAGTGAGGACATTCACCTTGGTGAACCGCCTCAACGAGAGATGAACAAATCCTGATGTGGAGCAAGCTTAGTGACAAATCTAGTGTCTCCAGGTCACAGTTTCATGCCTCCTCCTATCCACCAAGTTTTACGGTACCATATCACATGGAGACTTGACTTCTAGCAGAGCAAGCCTTCTGGGTCTCATATAAACCCATACTCACAGACAGCAATTCCATAAATGTGTTAGCCAGCTCACGTCTTTAAAGCAATCCAGTTTCCACGAGAATCCTCTATGAAGGCTATCTTTGTGAAGCATCCCTGTGTAAATCCACTCCTCTGTCAATCAAAGGGCTTTGATGTGTCTGTTTTACCCGTGCTAAGGCACAAGTGGCCTCATCTCTTCTGCTTTTACAGCGCTAATCAAACTGCCCCCTCAGAGGCCTCCTAATTGCCACACCTAGTAGACATGCCCCACCTGAGCCTCCTGGTGGGAAGTGGCCTCTGTCCCTTTTATCCTGCTTTTCCTACACTTCTGCTTCTCCTTCCTTGGATCCTTGGCTTTTTTATATGAATATTTTTTATTGATTTTTATTAAGCTCTACATTTTTCTCTGCTTCTCTCTTTGTCTCTCCCCTCCCCTCCAACCCTCTCCCAAGGTCCCCATGCTCCCAATTTACTTAGGAGATTTTGTCTTTTTCTACTACCCATGTAGATTAGATCTATGTATGTCTCTCTTAGGGTCCTCATTGTTGTCTAGGTTCTCTGGAATTGTAATTTGTGGGCTGGTTTTCTTTGCTTTATGTTTAAAAACCACTTATGAGTGAGTACATGTGATAATTGTCTTTCTGGGTTTGGGTTACCTCACTCAAATGATGTTTTCTAGCTCCATCCATTTGCCTGCAAAATTCAAGATGTCATTGGCTTCTTGAATTGCATCCTCAGTGTCTTCTCTGAGTTTTCTTCCCAAGTACATAACTACTGATATCCCTCACTACACCTCCCGGGTAGACCCCTGTTAATACACAGGACAAAGATGCCCTAGCTTGGCCCTGCAATCCCTTTATTTTCTGGAGTCCAAATAAACATCCCCAAACACCTTGAGCTCTAAAAGTATGAGTCTTCAATACGCCAGGAAATTAACAGCACTATTTCTCATATGGTAAACAGCAAGACCCCTAGGCAGGCATGGTGGCTGGGTTTGGACCCCAGGGTTTGCTGCCTCTCATTCTAGGTGGCTGAGGCCTAGGTGTGAGACACCTGATCTTCGTTTCACAATAAGAGTCCTGGGGATGGATAGTAGTGAAAACAAGACACATTTCAGTTCTACAGAAGCCAAGCATTAGCCTAGACAAAAGGAAAAATGGCTGCCAGGCCAAGTTGGCACAAAACAGTGGTTTTTCTGTCTCCTTTGGTTGTCATTGGATGACTTCTTAGGGAGGTACAATCCTCTCCAAATTCCTCATCCTCTTAATCCGAGAAGCAAAGCCTTGTCTAACAGCTATCCTGGGGCTTGAGATTCCTTTCTCTTTTGACACATGGGCTGTTGCACAGCAGATGCCGTGGAACTTTCCACCCCCAGGATGAACTGAGAGCATCTACACAAGCAAGCACAGCTTCCTGCTAGGGGACATAGAAGCCTAAGACTTTCTGCTTTTTCCCCATATCTTTTAAGCTTGAGATCCACCTCATTCTGAACACAGACCTTTGTGATTTATTAATTACACAGGTCAGTAAGAGACCATGTCTCAGAAGACAAGATAGACAGGGCCTGATGAATGATACCCAAAGTTATTTTCTGGCTCTCTCTCTCTCTCTCTCTCTCTCTCTCTCTCTCTCTCTCTCCAGCAAATGTAGACTATGCCCAGCAACTTAGTTGTGTAAGAACCAGAGGGAGCCACAGGCTGAGGGAGAGTTGTTTTATTAGCTAAAGAAAAGGTTCCAGGATAGCACGGGGGAATGCTAAGACAAATAGGGAGCCTCGTGGCTCTGGAAGTCTTAGTGTCTTAAGCTCCTTAGGCTGGAAGAAGCCAGCACTTTTATCTAGGAGAGAAAGAGGGAAGAATATATGGTTGTGGTTTTTGTTGTTCTTGTTTGTGTTTGCTTGGATGGAAAGAGTAGTGAGGAATTCAACAGAGTTCACAAGTGGCCCCTTTGACACTTCAACAGAAAAATAGAAATCAATGGGGATAGCTGAAGTTCCCAAGGCAAAGTGAGAGATGGGGGGGGGGGGTTTTGAGATTAAAGAAAGGACTGACCAGAGGTCATAGTTTATTCTAATCTGTCCAGTATCCTGTGCCTCTGGTGATGTTTCTAGATTACAGACCAAGCATGAGTTTTCAGAGCTTCCAGTTTCCCACTAGTTGAAAATCCCTCCCCAAAACAGCTCCTGCAGGGTTGCCAGCTTGATCAACACAACCACAAACCTACTCTAGCACCATGCCAACATGAGCTTAGCTTCGTCCTTATCCTAAGGTGCCACAGGCAGACTTCTGTCGGGAACTATGTTGTTTGCTTTGTTTATTTGTTTGTTTGTTATTCATTGCTAGGGTTTGGACGTAGGGCCTTGACGTGTGTTAGAAAACAGCTCGGCCACTGTGCTGTCACCTCATGGGGGATTCTTCCCATTCACTTCTCTGCCTGGGAACCTCCATCCACCTTCCAAAATTTGCCTTTTGCAAAACATAATCTGCCACTTAAAAGCCATAACTCAGTATGAGTGTCCCAGTGTGGAAGACCCATCACATTATCAAAGACTGGACATGGAGAGAGGCATATGATGATGAGCACACCACCAAAGATGTTCCATGCATGCATCTATGTCCCTGCCACTTCTGCAAGAGCCGGCACAAGAAGACCTGTGCTTTGTACTTGTTTTGCAACATTAAAATGTCCCTATGGTGGAGAAGCTTTTTCATGGCTCTTACTTCTAATGCATAGACTTCTAATGCAATTCCTCCCAATTGGGAAAAAGAAAATGACCCAAAATCTTGCCTTGTTTAGAATATCTCTTCGTGGTCCGTGAGGAGAACTTGTTTCTGATGCCTCCCAAAAGTCAAGCCATTACTGTGTTCCACCCAGCCATGTCGTTTTTGCCCCTGTACCCCAGATCCTGAATCCAGCTTCTCCTTTATCCCTGGGACTCTGGTAAGGACAAATTCTGTAGTCATCACTCTAGATTTGTTTTTTGGGATTTTTTTTTGGGGGGAGGGGTTGGGTTTTTTTGTTGTGTTTTTTTGTTTTTTGTCTTTAGGTTCTTTCTTTTTCTCTTTTTTCCATATAAATAACATTTTGGAAAGCTGTCTAAAAAAGAAATGCAGGCCCTGAAATATGTATGCATACACATATATGTTTATAAATGTATGCACACATCCATATGAGAGAAAATATGATCTGCATTCTCCTTTCACAGTAATCCAATTCCTGAGCATCATTGTTTGGAGCTCAGTCCTGCATGACTCTGCTTTATGGGTTTGGATTGCTAAACAGGAGCATCACCGTTATCTACTTAATTCAATACATGCTTTTCCTTTGAACTGTTCTAATCTTGGCTCTGCCAGCAGATGGCTGACACCTAAAATAAGACTAGCTTCGCACCTACTCCGTGTCTATTTAAATCCCCCTTTTATAGGAAGATGAAAGGGTAGAGGTTGAAATTCATACATTCACTGTGATTGCAGAAGTTTCCAGGCTTGAAATATGCAGCAGTAAACCCCACAACCGAAAGGCTGCTGCAGACTATCCGTGGATGTCCACGCCTTGACGACCAGCCCTGGACAATGTTTACGAAGGACTGTGGTCCCAGGAACCCTGTATCAGCACACACTCTCAGGACGGATCTAGATGGCATTTTGTTTTCTTCAGACAGGTTTTAAACTTTCTACTATCACCTGCCATCTCTTCCTGATCATTCGGGTTGTGTTCTTGTTGTTTTTTCTTTCCAAGACCACTCCCACCCACGCAACAGCAGGCAGCCTTTCTAACATTAAAATTCTCTCTTTCCCAAGTAGCAGTTCACTTGGGCTACTTAAGAGCCAATCACGGGGGGGGGGGGAACACCCAAAACATGTGATAGACTAACAGCTAATCACTGAGGACACCCAAATCACGTGATAGATTAACAGCAAATCACTGGGGTGTGGGGGGGGGCACTCAAAACATGTGATAGATTAACAGCCAATCACTGGGAGACCCTCAAAACATGTGATAGACTAACAGCCAATCACTGGGAGACCATCAAAACATGTGATAGACTAACAGCCAATTACTGAGGGCACCCAAAACATGTGGTAGATTAACAGCCAATCACTGGGGTACATGGGCATGTATACTGCAGTTTTCCTTAGGCAGACTTAGAAGTTTCAGATTGAACTGAATTTCCGAGCAGAACTGAGAGGAGATAGGGGGCTGCTGAAGCCGTCTTACTTCCTCGTCCAGGCAACTGCTAGCCTTTCTTCTAAATAAATGTTTATCAAATATTTTAACACTGAGGCTGAGAACTGAACGTCTTGGTTCCCGTGCCCAGTGGTAAGGGATACCTCGGAACTCATCACCTCCTGAAAGAAGCCCTTTTCCTCTCATGCTCCCTTGCCACTGCCAGTGACCAGGCTCATCCGTCACCTCGCTGATGACATGTATCCTCCCAGAGACATCTCGGGCCAATCTCAAGGCCTCTCTTAACTTGGCATTCTGGGGGCAGATTGAATTGTAAGATCTCTCTTTCAAAACAGGGTAATAAAAACCAAATTTGTGTATCTTTTGAGGGGTCTCCCCATATGACCTTCCCTCTAGAAAGGAGCTGTATTTTCTTCGGGCAGAAGGTTGAGAACATACGGAATGAGTTACAAGAAGAGTTGGTTTGGGCTGTTTCCGATCCCCAAGCCAGCTCCCTAACCATGACAAAACATTCCCCACAATCTCATCGTGACTCATTTTTATTTTTAAATAACCTCTGGTATGGACGTGTGTCAAGACGTTTTCTGAAAGGTTAAAGAAATTATGTCCACATGCTTAGTGACCTCCTCAGAGGATGCTGGTTGATTCTGTGATTGTCTTCCACTGAAAGTCACTGGCTCTCTTTGCTGAGGAACCCAGAACTGCCCTGTAGTTTTCAAACATGAATTCATTTGAGTCTTAATCTGCTCTTATCTCTGTGCTCAGGACTTAGGAGAGCATATAAAAGAGGGTGAAGACACCGTCTTTGGTATTAAACAACTTTAAAAAAATCAAGTCAGAGAGGGTGGGAAATGTCACAAGATCCTGAGTGGATGCAAATATATGTAAATGTGGTGGTGACTACACTGCAAAAAAAGTTCAGAAAACAAAATTATAAATGTTTGGGGGAAATGATGGAAAAAATATTCCCATAGGAGCAAGTACTAGTTTGGGTTTTAAAAGCTCAATTGTCATGAGAGGAGCAGAGTGAAGGGATGCCCAAAACGGTTTTTAGGGGCTCTAGACGTCAAGAGGGGAAAGCAGGGTAAAGATTTGGAGAGGGGACTGTCTCCTTGGAGGGAACACATGAAAAAAATCAGGTTAGTCGTGGCAGGCTAAACTAAGGACAGCCTCGAGGAGCCATCCCCGAGATGCTCAGAATGCATGTGATATGTGCGAGGAGGTGACTGAGGGCATAGGGGACATAGGAGACCTGACTGTCACAGTCTGGGGATACAGCACATTAGCCTACTGGGTAAAGCAGTACCTGTCCGTTGTGAGTCTCTGGGTCTGGCTCTCCAAGGAAGGCAAGGGAGGGTGGAGTAAGATGCATGGATGAACACAGAAATAGAAGGTCTCCAGAAAGAGGAACCAAAGATGCAGGATTGCAAAAACGAAGGTAAAGTTTCTCCTGTGTTTGTTTTTTATAGGGCTTTGAAAACAAAGCCTCAGGCAGCCAGGAGCTTTAAATGACAGAATTTATTCCCTCACTGCTCTGGGGGCTACAAGCCCAGCTATATTATCAGTTGTGTGACAGCCATGCTGTGTTCCTTTTGGTGGCTGCCTTGCTTCTTTTGGCCTCTGGTGTTCATCAGCGGTCCTTGGCTCCCCAGAGTTTACGCTGCATCGCTCTAATCTCTCTCTCCATCTTCATGTGGTGATGTGTGTGTGTGTGTGTGTGTGTGTAAATATGTGTCTGATAAACATACACCATACACACACACACACACACACACACACACAAATTGCCTCCTGTCTGTTTCTGTTCTTTCCTCTTCTCATAAGGACAACACCAGTGCCCTGAGCCAATACAACTACATCAATAAATTAACCCAGTAAAGAAAGACTCTGTTCTGGGTGACATCACATTCTGAGGCAAGGGGACATGAATATTGGGAGAGTCTGTTCACTCCAGTGCAGAGATTGCAGCTTGAGGCACAAGGGGCCTCTTCTTTCAGGAACCAGAAAATGAGCTGCCACTCTGGGCAGTGAAGGAAGTAGGGAGATGGTAGAAAGAGAAGAGAACATGTTTCTCTGACCATCCACCCAACAGAACACTCTCTTAGGAGCATGAGGAGATTTGGTTGGGAGGGAGAAAGGAAGCTCTCAGGTCATCACAGGGCAATGAAAAGGAGAAAGACCTCATAGGTCTACCCTCCTCACTACCAACAGCAGCCCCTTCTGTGAACCTACATTGACATGTCATTGTTACCAAAACCAGGGTTGGCTCTGGTATATGTATTACATGTCTTACAAAGTATATAAAGGCCATTTAAATTTTAAAATGCTGTATCAGGTCACGCCCACCTCATGCCTCCACGCTGGTATTTGGTCTGACTTGAGCTTCCACTAGGATTGTTCATGCTCTTAATCTACATGTACAGATGTCCTGTTGTGCCCAGAGAACAGTATTTCCTTGTTTTCATTCACTGTCCCTGGCTTTCACAGTCTTTCTGACATCTTCATAATGTCAGTGAGCCTTGGGAGGAGGGGGTATGACACAGATGTCCTATTTAAGACTAAGCATTCTGCTATCTCTTCTCTACATCTTGCCATTTTTAGGCCGCTATGTTAATTACCATCTACTGCAAATGGAAGCTACTCTGGTAAGTGTTGAAAGGCACATTGATCTATGGGTATAGCAATGTCAGTAGGAGTAAGTTCAGTGCTATGTCAACTAAACAAAGCTAAACATCCATAAATGGATTATGCGTCCAATGGGAACAGATGGCCCAGATGACTCAGCATTTCAGAGCACCTCTGTTGCCGTTTCCTCTGAGTTCCACATCCAGAACAGCTTCAAGAGTGCTGACTGAGATGATCCAGTCTCAGAATACTCCAGTCAGGAGTCCCCATAAGATTATCAGCATCCACAATCAGCAGGAAATATACTAGATAACTATGCCTACATTCCCCCAAAATGGATTATGGATGTTTATCTTTGTTTAGTGTGTTTGTTACAGGTTGTTATGGATAATGGTCAGGAAAAAAGCTGAACAAGGGAGATTAGACTCAGGGTCTTGTTTTGAAAAGAGAAAAAGAGGAAGTGCTGCGGGATAATGCTCTTGTACCCTGAAAGACTTGTCACTCGTATTGGTTTAATAAAATGCTGATTGGCCTGTATCTAGGCAGGAAGTATAGGCCGGGCAACCAGACTAGGAGAATTCTATAAAGAGGTATCTCTCAGTCTGCAGTCACCACCCAGATGCAGAGGAAGCAAGATAAAAAAGCAGCACTGAGTTAAGGTACCAAGCTATGTAGCCAAACATAGACAAAAATTATTGGTTACATTCTAAGAGCCAGTTAATAATAAGCCTGAACTAATAAGCCAAACAGTTTATAATTAATATCGGCCTCCATGTGTTTCTTTGAGAATGAATGGCTGTGGGAGCAGGTGGTACAGAAACTTCTATGTAGTATACCACTGCTTTCTACTTCCCTTCCTTTTAAAGCCATACCCCTTAAACCCTTACTTATTACTGATCTCTATGTGTATCCTAAATAAAACATACATACCTGAAAAATTCAAAGCTAACACCCACAAGTGAGAGAAAACGTGAGATATTTATCCTTCTGGGCCTGGGTTTCCTCACTCAGAATGATTCTATTTCACCTGTGAATTTCAGAAGTTTGTTTTTTCCTAACTGAAAATTATTCCAATGTGAAAATGTATCCCATTGTCACTCTCATCCCTCAGTGGCTGGACATCTAGGCTGTTTCCATTTCCTGGTTATTGTGACTTAAGCAGCAATGAACATGGATGAGCAGGTGTCTCTATAGTAGAATAAAAGTCTTTGGAGTCTATGCCTGAGAATGGGATAGCGGGATCATGTGGTAGATCTATCTTAGTTTTTGAGGAATCTCCACACTGATTTCCATAGTGGCTGGATGAGTCTGAACTCCTACCAGCAGTAAGTACTATGTTTTCCCCATGTTGACATCTGATTCTAGGATCAGAACTCCTTTCAGACAAATGGCTGGTTTATAAATGCAAAACTGTAAGGGAACACAGGTTCAAGTCAGAATTCTATTGCAGGAACTACATCCAACATTGTTCCATTAAAGAAGCAGAGACTTGACTCCAGGGTAAGAATCTAGACACTAACCCTGCTCTGTATTTGGGGTAAAACATGTAAACTTTTTGTGCTTCTGTTCTCTTGGGGTTTGTTTGTTTTTAATTCATCTGGCACCAAGTCTGGTACCCACTTGTGAAAGGAGAGCACGAGCTCCTGTAAGGTATCCCCACACCTGCACCATGGTACATACATCACTCCCCCAACACACACACAGACACATGCAAACGTGCACACAAAGTTTAGTTGAACATTTCTACCTGATGAGTATAAAGATTCAATAGACTATAATATACATTTAGTAAGTGCCAATAAAGTATAGCAAGAATTACAGCTAGCTATGATTATTATGATTTCCCATGGGAATGTTTTATTTTCTGGTCCTAATAAAGGCAGGTTTTTCATTCAAGTGGTGTCAAAGACCTTAAGACCTTGCCAGCTTTCTACGCAAGGAGAGAGCTATAACCAGTTAAAATACAGGTGCTTGTGAGACAAGCCATGCCTAAAGATTATCTTTTATGACTATGTTCCTGGAATATTTGAACTTTATGGTACCCATATGGGACTGAAATTTAATCTAAATTTTTATTCCCAATTGTTCTTTAAATCACCTTTACCAAACTAAAGCCTTAAGGTGAGTGTGTTGACTCACATCTGTCACCTCAGCATTTGGGACACTGAGGCAGGAAGACCAGGAATTCCACACCAGCCTAAGCTAGTGAGACTGTGTTCAAAATGGAAAACAAATTGAGCCTTGACACCTTGTTGACAGGTATTACATATCTAAAAACTCGTTTGAAGTTAAATGTCACTTCTGAGCAAGACCCTGGGAGCAAAGGCCACTCCTCAGCTTGACACTTGTGCACCTCACCCACCTCCGCCAAGCCCTGGCCCTCAGTGAAGAAGGAAGTAAAAGAAGTAATGGGCAATGGTGAACCCAGTTTGCTATATCAACCCCAAAGACAGCCTCAGCCAATCCCACTGAAAGACCTGAGGCCAGACATTGTTCTTCACTAGAGTCCCCTGCTCAGCCAGAAGCCAGCCCAAAGCTGATCCATTCACATATTCACAGGTCAAGGCAGCTTCCAACTGGAACAATCCTAGGAGGCCAAGTCTCCAAGAGCTGGTGGCAACTCCTTCAGGTAAGAGTGTCTGAGCAGGATACCTACCATCTCCCGCTCTCTCCAGCATATTAAATCACATCATTACACATTTTATCAAGTGGATAAAGCCCCTGAGAGTCAGGATTGGATCTCTTTTGCTCAGTACTGTATTCCCAGCGCTACAGGTTGTGAATACATAGATGAATGTTGAAGTTTATTAAACATTCTGGCGCTTCCTGGATCAATGACAAGCAGGTACTTATTTCTGAAGCCGGAACAACGACCACTGAGCCAGTTCTCAGCTTGAATAGACTCGTGTTTCCATTGAGAAATATAAACATTTTGTTTTTTAAAATCCTTTTGACTCTTTTTAACTTTGTGTTACAAAACATACTTAGCTTTTAAACTTTAAGACATCACCTAACAAATTTCTGTGTTCCTTAAAGAAATTTTCTTTCCCTCTCCTAGAAGTTGTGGTAATTTCCAAGGTGACAGAATCCCCTTCCTTCCATGTTTGCACAGGAGACATTCCTTTCCCCGTCCTTCAGTTTGGCTCTGAGGAGATGAGTAAGAAAGGAACTTGTTTGAAACCTTGTTAAACAGAGGGTGGATGAGAATGAACACCCTTCACCTCACCTCAGATGGATGATCCACAGCCAAGCTTGCTTTGGCTTTCTCAATCAGCCCCAGTAAATCATTGCCATTTTCCACAAATATTTTCACAATGTCCTGGGACATTCAGATGGCTGTCATTTTGGAAGCTAACAATATAGTAGGAACATCAGGTCTCATGTGTTGGCTGTGGCCATTCACTAGAACCACTGCTCCGCCAAGATTCCCCCATGATGCTTTGCAATGTGAAATGGCAAAGACGTAACAATGTCCTTGATGTCCTTGATGTTAGTTCTTGTTACTAGGACACAGAGTAAAAATCACACCACACATCTGGGTCACTATGGCATCCCTCTGCCAGTGCTGTCTGTCAACCTGTCATCCTGGGGTTCCAAATCCAGGCTCCCTACAAAGTTCTCAAATGGAAAACCCCAGGGCTGTGCACTGCATTCCTCTCACTTTTACGTATGTAAAGTGTTTTTAACCTATGGATTACCTGCCTGTGTCAGATTTAAACACCAAAACCACATAGAAATCCACATATCAGTCAGGAGACAAACATAGATTTCTTGTATGAAAGTAACAGTAGACATTTAGTTCAACTTACAAATAAAACTCTATGCCTTTTGCCTCTGACCCCAAGATTTGCATCTGACTTTCTGATGTCTGTAGGAACTTACCTATACACCTGACATCAGAGACTTTGGTAGAAAGGTTTCATTCCTCTTCGGCTCAAAACAAAAGTATCAAAACAAGAGAAAAACATAAATCTGGTTAAAGAGAATCCTGACATTTTTATGTGCATATTTGGCAGAGGAAAGGGCTCGGTGACTGTGTCTTGAAGGGAATTAATTGTATTTTGGCATTCAATTCTTTAAAAACCCTAGCCATTTCAATATTTTGGTCTTACTTATTGGGAGTAAAGCTTTTGTTTAGAGGTTGGAACATAAGTTTTTGCCAAGCCATCAAGAGTCAAAATTCTTTTATGCTATTTACTAATCCTTACCTTGGCAAGTTATTAAGACTATTAGTATCTTGGTTTTCTCATCTGTAGATGGGGTAATAACATCTAAGTCATGGAATCTTGGTAAGGATTAAATTAAATGAGATGACACAGATAAATCACTTAGCACAGCTGTGTTTAGTACGTCATAATCACTCAAACGCTGCTCTTGCCATTATCACCAACATTGCTTTGTAATTAATCCCTGGGCTTTCCCCCCTGCTTTTAATTTAGCTAAAAAAAAATCTATTTCCCCACAAGTAATTCTTATGACAGTCCCAGAAGGAACTAACAGACATTAGTACCCACAGAAAAATATTGTCCATATACTTTTGTTTTATAAATAGAACCTTCCATACCACTTACTTATTTAGCAGCTGGTGATAAAATTGTTATTTATCTCTAAGGGCACATATTGTTTATATTCGATTCACTGTGACTTTTCCTCACTTTTCAATCTTTTTTAAAGGATACTATGTATGTAAGAAATTACAGTAACAGTATTGTTTGGGTTAACATTCCCTTGCTACACCCATGTGGTTCTAAACCTATATTATAATGCATTCCATTTCCTTTAGTGGTTTCAGGCAAGTAATTTCACACATACATCCTTCAGTGGGCATCCATTCTCTAGCTCACAAATGCGTGGTCTTGTAATCAGCCTAGTGGTATTTAATTGTTGGGACATACAAGACCCTCTGGCAAACAAGATCAAACATATATATGAGCTCATAACTCACTTTCAGTTTCAAAAAGCCCCTGGCTCTCTCTGAACTTCATCATTGACCCTTGTGGGTGGGTGAACCACAAACAAGGGATCCTCTGCTATTTATCAGACAAACCCACATACCTTCAGTATATGAAGATGATTAAAAAGAAAAATAGATGCAACTTCAGGAGTTGAATAGAACTAACATACAGCAATTACACACATCTCATTATACATATGATTGCAACATGTATAATTATGTGACTATATTCACATGTAAAATTAGGATGCAAGGCTCATATAGGAATCTCTTTCCTCCTTAAGAATAAACTCCTGCACACTCAAAAATAGTATTACAGCATTACAATCTTCATTTACCACTATTAAGCAACTAGAGAGTCTACATTCTAATCTCATTCTGCTAGGGGCTTATAAATGAAGACTGTTCCTTCATTTCCTGGCCACTTAGACCAGAATAATCACACAGGAACTATATTAATTACAACACCACTTGGGGATATTTACTCAGGCATATTAATCAACTCTTGCATCTTAAATTAACCCATTTCTATTAATCTGTGTATAGGCACCAGGCTGTGGCTTACTGGCAAGGATCTGGCATCTCACTCCTTCAGCAGTTACATGGCATCTCTCTGACTCCTCCTACTCTTTCTCTATATCTCTTCCAACCTGGCTATATTCTGCCCTGCCATAGGCCAAAGCAGCTTTATTCATTAGCCAATAAAAACAATACATTTACAGAAGGACTTTCCACATCATCTCTCCTTTTCTATCTAAATTGAAAAAAAGGTTTTAACTTTAACATAGTAAAATTATATATACAAAACAGTTATCAAGCAAGAATTATAATTACAATATTTAGTCCATATATGTTTGGCAAATTAAGGAAAATACTCTATCATCTATTCTATCTTTGTGAATCTAAAGATTTATATCTAATTTATCCTTTATCATATGTAAGGGAAACTATAACTATAATTATCTGTCTTCAAATATTCAAAGACCCCAGAAGGATATGATATTACCTAAATAAACAGGAAGTGCACTGTAAGAAACTTTCTAAACTTTAGAATTGACAGGACATCTCACTGCCTGGACAGTCACCCAAAGTTCTTCTGTAACATTAGGCATCCATCTTCAACCTCCAGGCCCATAGTATCTGGCAGACTTTTCCATGAAGCAGGAAATTTGAGAGGCCATTTTGGCTATCTTGGCAGTTTGTCAGTCACTTTCTTCTGTATCCTGCAGAATGTCTGACAGTTTCTTCTGTCAGAACCTGAACCCTGAAGAACCATTCTGTCTTTTGAAATGTTCAGCAGTCACTTTTCTGTGAGTCTTGCATGTCAAGTTCATACAGCATACCAACAAACAGCCCAGGTAAGAGCAATTTCTTGCCCAAATGGCTAGCCTTGTCACATTGAAAGAAAATTCCATAACGAGTTTCTTCAATGCCCGTCAACATCTCTGAAGTAATTGGTGCTGCCAGAGCAGACATGTCTCACTGTCTAGAAAAGTCTAAGTTCTTAAAGCATTTTAAATGCTATGTTCCATAGGTCTTTGAAGTAGTGAAGATTATCCATCCAACTGAAATATATCTCTATAACTAACTAATGTGACTAAAAGTTTCATTTATAAATAATCATTAATCTGTAATTTTTAATTATACATTATATTTTTAAATGAGCTGCACAAACACAATACCTTAAACAGGAGCAGAAATACATACATACAGTGTAACAAATCAAACTTAAATTTGTATCAATAGACCAAGGTCCATACCAATGTAAAGTGTTCATCTCTACATCACATCTCTCTTATAATTTTTTTTGAAACTGTGACCATTAATCACTTATAATCAACTCCTTTTAAACAAAAATAAATGCTTATAATCAATCATTTTGGGAATTTGGACATTGTTTTCTTCAAACTGCTTCCTTCTGTTAATTGGGCAAAGTATTTTTAGGGTTCATGGAGACGTTTTAGGGGGTTTTGCTCCATCAAACCACATTAGCCTGGAAGGAATCTACAAATTTTATTCTGCTGTGGAAACAAAGGCAGAACCTCTTTATCAAAGCAACATACCCTTAGAAGCAAATTTTGAAATCAAGATACCTTTATGTTGGTTTAACTTAGCAGCACTGAGAAACAAATGTTTCTATGCAGTCAAAAAATTCAAAGAAAACACAATAATATTCATAATCCAGACGATCTGTGTATTTTCTATCTTTATGTGGCTTATTTTTTTTACTCTACTACTTTTTAGTATTTATTTTATTATCTTTACTCCTTTAATCTATGACTGTCTGTACTCTCTTATATTACTTTTACTGTCTCTTTAAAGACTTTACTTTTTATAACTGTCTATACTCTTTCCTCTCTCTCTCCCAAGCTTACATCCTATGTACATTTTTTAAAATACCATGTCTCATTTAGATGTCTTTTATGACTGAATCTGTCCTGTTGTGTATCTGAAATTCTTTTCTGACCAGGAGTACCTTTTTTTTAATGCTAAGTGGACATGGTTAGGACCAACTCCATGGCCCTGCCTGTTAGCTCCACCCAGTCTAACATGGCAGAGGTATGTTCACTGCCTCTACAAGCCGTGATCACTGCCCCAGCACCAGGGACTCAGTGGGTTTATGTCACCATTAAGCAACTAGTAGCATGCTGCTCACAAACCCCATTTAAGTGCAGGGCCTCCCAAAAGAGTCAGAGTTCATGCTACCAGCACAAACCAGGAAACCACTGCTTCATAAAAAAGTCGTGCATCTGCCTGTGGCCAGCAAACAGAGCTTATCTGAAAAAAAGATGCAGCTACCAAGAAGGTGTGCTTAACTCTGCTCTTTTGTATCTAGAATTCTTTCTGAGACTCTCTAAGTTTTTATGTGGCTGTCATTGCTCCACGCTGGCTCCATTTGTAAACAGAAACTATTCTTTCATTTCTTGGCCACTCAGACCCGAATAATCACACAGAAACTATATTAATTACAATACTGCTGGGCCTATTAGCTCAGGCTTATTAACTAACTCTTACATCTTAAATTAACCCATTTCTATTAATCTGTATATAGGCACAAGTCTGTGAATAACTGGTAAGGATCCAGTGTCTGTCTCCTTCGGTAGTTACATGGCATCTCCCTGACTCTGCCTACTCTCTCTATATATCTCTTCTATCCTGGCTATATTCTGCCCTGCCATAGGCCAAAGCACCTTTATTCATTAGCCAATAAAAGCAACACATATACAGAAAAATATTCCACATCAGGGGCTCATCAGGGCAATAGTGTTCATTGCTAGTCCCAGCTAGTCTGCTGCCTGTAATTCCAGCCAAAAGCCCACTTTCCTAGCAGCAGGTCCTTAGTCACGTTTGAGGTTTGGTTGCTGTCTTAGTTTGCTTCCTGTTTCTGTGATAAAACAACAAGCTGAGGCCTTTTGCTGCTTGGGCACATTTGTGATTACTGAGGGTCTTCACCTCAAAGAGGCATGCTCCTGTTTCAGCTCAGGTCATTGTAGATGATTCTTGTGTTTGTCACAGCAAGCTCAAAGCAAGGGAGAGTGCACACAATTGGCCTGGAGGGTAGGAAACATGACACAAGAGGCCCAGAACAACAAGACAGGGTTGAGGAAGTGGATGATGATACATACCCGGTACCGAGATTAGGAGGGTCACAAACACAAGCCATCATCATGATTTGTGACCCAGAAATAAAGAGCAACTCCTGCGGCTCCAAAATGCGCTTCCCAGCCTTATCCATTTATTAAGTGGTTCACTTGCCAGTTTTCAATTTATCCAAAAAGCTTACTTTAATGAACTGTCTCTGAATAGCAAAGTGAAAGCAAATGGCTCCAACATACTTTAAGATATATTTGCAACGTTTAATTTTTCATTACATTGGCATTTGTGCAATGAATCTTAGTGTGTTCGTTCCTCACTCTCCTCTAGTCTCCCCTCTCCCCCACTGGACCCTGTCTTCCCAGCAGGTCCTGTTTTCTACTTCCATTCCTTTATGTGTGTGACTCACTGAGTTCAATACAGCTTCATGCCAAGAGTGGGCAAGAGGTATTTTTAATATAACATTTTTATTAATTCATGTAAAATTTCATACCAGTATACAATGCTTTTTGGTGATATTCTTCCTCCACTACCCCCACAACTCTTCCCAGGTGCACTCTTCCCCCTCCTCATTTCTCTCCCAATTTTTTGTTCTTTTTTTTAAAAAAAAAAAAAAACAAACATTGAGTCCAATTTTTGCTGTCCATATACTTTGGAGTGTAAATCATCCACTGGTGCATGGACACCTTACAAGGGGGCACAGCCCTAAAGCAGACTGACTCACTGTTCTCTAAAAGCCAACTATCTAAAAGTTAACTATCAATAAACCCTCAGCTACAAGTGGGGGGCTCATGAGCTCCTCCCCCATGCTGGCCTTTTGACAGGCTTGATCTGAAGTAAGATTGGTTCAGGACTCATGAGTGTATCATTTTACCCCGGTTCATCCTAACCTCTGGCTCTTAAGGTCTTTTTTCTCCCTCTTTAGGATGCTTCCTGAGCCCTGATATGACAGGATGTGGCAGAGTACTTTTATTCCCTGCGCTTTTACCAGTTTTGAGTTTCCAATTTCTGCTTTACCTGTCATCCACTTCACAAAGAAACCTCTCTGAGGAGGTCTGAGAGCTGCACTAATCTGGGTGTAAAGATGGGAATTCAGAGGCCAGTTTGATACCCTGTCAATTTAGCAAAAATAATAATAGTAAGAGGATGAGAGATAATTCACAGGAGCAAAGATAACTTCTCAGTGCTATACCACTAAAGAAATGGCACCCTCCTCCAACATGGCTAATTCTCAGTAGTCCCAGAGAGGGGAGGGGTGTCCTGAGCTCCTCCCTCAACCCTGTGAAATGTGGAGGGAACTAAGCTTGTGGAGGTCTTGTGTAGATACCCACAATTGTGAGCTCATGAGCACAATGGTCCAAACAGAAGCTTTTTGCAGCGCATCTGCCCACCCTCTGGATCTTACATTCTTTCTGCTTCTATAAAATGAGGTGATTCTCATGAACCACTCTACTGATGCTATGAGGTTTTCTGTATTACCTACCTCTGTTGCTGTATGAAGGACCTCTGATTATAGCTGTGTGCAACACTAATCTATTCGGAAAGCAGTTTGTCAACTAGATCATTTAACCAAACAATAGCAGCAGATCCCCACTATGGCCCATGGTCTCCCAGCTGTGGGCTCTTTACCAGGTTTACAGAAACAGGTCTCAAACCCAACCAGAAAGTGGCTGGTTATGCCCACAATAGTCATGGCACTAGAGGACTCATGTCACCTTCAGCCAGCAGTTCTCGGTCTGTGGGTGGAGACCCTCTTTTCAGAGGGGTCATTTATCTGATATCCTGCATTTTAGATATTTACATAACAATTCATAACAGTAACAAAATGACATTTATGAAGTAGCAACGAAATAATTTTATGGCTGGGGGTCATCACAACCTGAAGAACTGTATTAAAGGGTCACAGCGTCAGAAAGGTTAAGAACCACTGCCTTAAATTGAAAAGTTCAAAGAAGCCCAAAGGACCCATGACACTCAGTTTTGGTTATACATTTCACCAAGTCAAGAGCTATGTAGAGAACTGGTGATTCAGTTGGGGGGGGGCTCTAAAGCTGTTTCCAGAGGAGAACAGGTATAAATCTGAGTGGGCTGAATGGGAGGATCTGCCCTCAATGTAGGGGGCACCAGCCAACCATTCTGGAGGCCCCAAAAAGGCAGAAAAGAGGAAATATTTTCATTCTACTTTAGAATAGGTATACCCTTCCTTTCCTAGAGGTAGACAACAAAACTCAAGGGTGCTCAGCCTTTGGACCTTCGGGCTTGTCTCTTTGGCCCCCTCCAGATTCCCAGGCCTTTGCTTGGACTGAGCCCCCTCTTACACTCAGAGTCTCCAGGTCGCAGATGGCAGGTTGTAGAACTTCTCAGCTTCCATGCTAACCCTGGTTGGTTCCCCTGGTAAATCCTCCCCCTGTCGTTATTCTTACTGCAGACCCTTGATGACACGCTCTTGAGGTGTGCCTTGCCCGGTCACTGGTAACGGGATTAAAGGGCCAGTGGTGTGAAACTGACTGGAGAGGAAAGGGAAGCCGTGTTTGTGTGTGGTTTAAAATGCCTTCACCTTTCCTTTCCAATGTTTCTCCCAGTCGCTACAGTGTTGATGACATTTGTCATTCTTTTTAGCAATCCCCACCTGAGCCCTTTGATAATGGGGAAGGTTCCTAATGAGCCAGAACCGGCATCCTGCTCCGAGAGCTAAAAATAGCAGTTCTTCAGTCCCCTGGCCTCCTCCGCAGCTCGAGCAGGTCTACAAATTACAACAAATTTATAAAGCACTGCACGTGCTACTTTCTAAAGCCTCTAAAGTTGTGCTGTGAAAGAATTTGGACTATTATTCCCGTAGATCTATGACGCCCCCTATTCTGACCTTAAAGACTGCTCTCGGAAAGCCTCCAGCCTGACAACCCCCAGACCCTTCTTCAGGCCTGCATTGCTAGGGCGCTTCTCGCCTCACCCTGTTCCAAGTAGGTACTTAATGAATGGAGTAAGCAGAATTTTAAAACTGAACTTCAATTCCTTAAAGGTCGCTATGAAAACAATAAATGGGTAAAGCAAGTTGACTGAAAAGGTTGTAGAAAGAGCTTCAAATCTCACTTGTCATTAACTGAATTGCTGCAAAAAAAAAAAAAGAAAGAAAAGAAAAAGCATCTGAGAATTTATAGAAAATCAGTTTTCTGAATTTATTTCCAATGTGTTGGTTTCTAGTGACTTTGACCTAGAAGTAGGTGAGGGTAAAATCTGTACAGGGCCAGAATGTGAAGGCACAGATCGTGGCCTCTCTCAGCCATGCTGAGAGTTTCTGCCCTGACAGCAGCTGGGAATCCTTAATGGAAACCGACTTTGTCTTATTTAGAAAGGTCTGGGTACTGCCAGATAAACTTAACGGTAGTTATCTGTATACAACAGGGGCCATGTTAGAGAAGATTCCCAAGCCGTCTCTCCTGCTTCCAACAGCGGCCCTGCAGTGGAGCCAAAAAGGGACAAAGTAAGATAAATGCCTTTTGGTTTGCCCTGGGGTTCTTGACAAAGAGCTGACTTGTCAGATGACAACGTATACTTTTCTGCCCTTGTTTTCAAACACCCTTGCTCTACCATCAGCAACAGAGGTTTAAAACGTTAACATTCCTTCCGCTTTCAAAAGAGAGCCTTCGAATGACTCCTTGGAGTGTAAATGTGCAGCCAGCGATGGGAGTGCTCTCTTCCGATACCCAGAGTTGATAAGATAGCCACTCTGCAATTAGCTATCTGTGGTTATGATCTGATTAACACTCATCTCAGTGTGTCGCCCCCCATGTGTTCCTCATGCCCCAGCAGTGTCTCACCTGGGACACTCATTAAAGATGCAATTTCCTGGGCCCCAAGCCAGTGCAGCTGGAAAGCAAGTCCCTGGGACTGAAGCCTCTAGGTCTGAGTTTCAGGAACTCTGCTGTGGTTCTCAAGGATAAGATAGTTAGGGGACCACTTCCATGAGGCAGTCGGTTCTACTAATAGGGAGTTAAAATCACTTGTATTGAAACATGGATTTGGTAACTCCTAAGATTCTGTTTGCAGTGATAGGGAGTAGAGCTGACTGGAAGGGTCCTAAGTACCCAGGTGAATCTGGGCAATCAGTTGTACATTTGGTTGATGCTTCTCGTGCTGATGGTCCAGATCTAACAACAGCATCTCCCACGTGAGCCTCCTCTTTGGATACTTCTAACTTCCCATTAGTCACCATTACCAGCAGGTTGGCAATGCACTCACCAAACACCTATCTGAACTGCAACGGACTCCTCCAGCATGCCTGGATGATGCCCAACCAAGTGGTAGGGTCACCAAAATGAACTCTGGCAACTAGAACTCACCAAGATCCTGCCATGCTTCCCCCTTCTCAGTTAGTCTGAAATATAGCCTGTCTTTTCTTTTCTTTTGAGGAGAAAGAAGGTCAGTGTCTCACTGGATACCCACAGGCTGGCTTTGAAGTCATCATCCTCCAGCCCCACCCTCCCAAGTGCTATGATTTTAAGTGTGTGGTACCACGAAATCTACTTTAACATAGTTAAAGGCTTCAATGTGAATGTAGTCTTCAATTGGCAAAAGAAAAAGAGAGAAATTTCCTCTACACCACAAAAGGATAATGAAAGTTAGTCACAGCGAGTGTTATGATAAACGGGGCTGAGTCCTGAATAGGCCAAAGATACCTCAAGAGGTGGCCAGAGGATTCTTCCTAGCAGGAAAAGGGGCTTTCAGACAGATAGGTTGTCATGGGTTGACATAATGAATGGGGAAAGCCAAAGCTTGAGACGGGGAGAGAGGCGGCGAGCTAGAGACCAAGCTGACTGAAGAGGATTAGTTCTCTTTAAGATAACAAGTACTGATAGCAACACCACGTGTTGCCCTTAGTACGTCTGGTATTTCAAAATCCCCAATCCAGGCTCAAACTGAAGTCTGAATCAGCCATCATCATTGGACACGCAGCCCCAGAGGTGACTCTGTGCCGCTTTGGATATGTGTCATGAGCACTGCAAGGGACGTAATCACTGGCCTTCAGCTGAGGACAACGTGGCAAGGGGGGATTATCAGCCTTCCGGCAGGTGGCTAAAACTCAGATAACTCCAACTTTGCAAAGAGGGTCAATATTTGGACAATTGATTTTCTCCCTGTCCTTTCAGTCTCCAAATGTTAAGGGAAAGGACAGGAAGTGAGATGTGAGAAACCAGAGGGACAGGAGTGCTAACCTGAGTCACTTTCTTTGGCTGCATCACGAGGAAAAAACTTCAGGTATTAAAACCAGAAACCCAGAGAACAAGCTGAACTCTGTGTGGCCCGAGCTGCTTTCTTTCTAGGCGCACAAAAAAAGTGATCAAGTAACTTTAAAGTTACCACATCAAAAAAGTTAGCCCACGTTAAACGCGGTCCTACCTCCAGTCGTTATTTTCAAGGTTTCTTACCTAGAAATTCCACATTTCTTACCTAGAAAAGCCAACTGAGAGACATTCCTCCTAAATATGCTTTATGCTCTGAGGTGTTTGTGTGGAGGGGGGAGTGCTATTGTATGAAAAATTAATATACAAGTTAAAATGCTTTGGGACCTTTTAAATCGTGTAACTCATCAAATACTTCTTGAACACATATGGCAGGAAGGAGTCTCCTGCTTGTTTTAAAGCAGTGGTTCTCAACCTTCCAAAATGCTGTGACCCTTTAATATAGTTCCTCATGTTGTGGTGACCCCCCATCATAAAATTATTTATAACTGTAATTTTGCTACTGTTATGATTCATAATGTAAATTTCTTATATGCCGGATATCTGATATGTGACCTCGTAGGTGTTGTGACCCACAAGTTGAGAACCACTGCTTTAAAGAACCTGACATCCCATGGATAAAAGCAGACACCTGAATAAGTATGTAATTAGACTCAAAAAAGGTAATGTTATGATGTAGGTACATAAATACTGTACAAAGAATTACAAAGGAAATATCTTGGAAAAAATTAAAATGAGTATAGGCTAAGCTAGAATATTTTGTGACTTAATTAAAAATAGTATTAATAAATCATTCTCATTGTATATATCCAAACCACAATTTTTTTTAAAAAAAAAAGTGTGCTTTATATGAAACAGTGAAAAGCAAGGTGAAAAAAAATCAACTTTGACAGGAAATTCCACCTCATAGATGGTCATTTGTAGATTAGATAACTAAAAAGAAAGCAGCTCGGGGCAGAAATAATATATGAACAGAGGAGCGCTTCCCAGTTCTCAGCAGCATTGGTGCTGGGGGTGGGAGCCCAGCGAGCCAAGTGCTGTCCTTGAGGTCTCTCTGTCTCTCAAGAAACAGTAAGTAAATAACTACAGTATACAAATGCTACGAACTAAGCACCGAAGGCTGCTTCGAGGGCATGTGGTGGCTCGAGGAGCTAGATCTCCTTGAAGAATACAAACAAAAGTCACACCAATAATTTTAAGTGAAGTCCAAACCCTCGGACTAGGAAGCAGACTAGAGCCCACCGTTGACAGCTGAGGTTGGCGCAAAGCTGGCAGGTGTGAATTTGCATACCCGTGGCTGCTTCAGGTAGGGCAGAACAGCACCTGCAGCCACAAACACAGGTGCTGGGCGTCATTTTGAAAAGTTAGCTACTAAATTACAGTCTCCTGTTCTTACCTCCCGAACATTTCTCAGTGGTAACCTGGCCTTCAGCTCCATCCTCCTTAAAAAGAGCTTGGAATTTAAAACCAGCCAAGGGGCTATGAAACCCAAATAAAGCTAATTCCCATTGTTCTCAGCTGTGATCATGGGACCACCCCTCCCCCACACACACACATCTATTGAATTAAACCCACCCAGAGTGGGGCCTGAGAAACCAGGTACCGCAAACACCTGAATAGATATAGTTTAAAAGCCTTACTTAGACTAATTCTGCCTCAGGTTGTACAAACATGTACGTGTTCTTACAGGGATAAAACCACCCAAGAAAAGAGACTAAAAGTATCTCAGCCACCTTTTGAGTTAAAATCACTACAGTTTTAGGTTAAATAACTAAAAGGCTAATCATTCTTTTTATAAAAATTTGCCCTCAGAGAATTATATAAAATAAATATAACATGTACCTTTTTTAATACACCTCCTCCACACACACACACATACAAGCTCCTCCAAGCTTCTGAGGGGAGGAACGTTTAAAATTATCTACAAACATTTCTCCACAATTGTTTTGAGATTAAATATAAATATCAATATGAAAAAATTACACTCTACTTCATTTCAAAATTAACAACTTTTTTTTACAAAAATAGCAAGTTATTTTATCACTGAATTGTTTTCATTATGTATCTCTATTAAATGTCAGTGTTGTCTGTCATATCTTTTCCCCATTTATCTTTAGTTTTTATTATTGATTTATGGTCATTTTAAACAGCCTGAGTGGTAATTCTATCTGTGAAGTAAGGATGAAAAGGTAGAAAAACAGCAATCAATCACAAATAAATCCTGGAGTTTGATTTATTAAACTATAAATAATCTTATAACATTTTTATTTGCCTAAAATTTTCTCTTTTTTATTTACAATACCTACTCTGGAGAAGAGATGTTTCTTGTCTTGTGCAGGCAAGCTCTGCCCATCACCAGCTCGAGCTTCTGTCCCTGTCCCCAGGGTGTAGCTTCTGGGGATGGCTGCTCTGGTGAAGAAGTAAGAACAGACTGTACATTGGCCAGGATTCATCCTTTAGCTTCAGTGACTTGGTGGTCAACGATGGCATCAAATGATGTGGGGCTGAAGAAGCATTTAAGAAGGGAAGAAATTGAAAGGTTCTGAGTGGGATGTGCTAACTTTCAGATTTCTACAGAACAGCCTGGATGTCCACCAGAAGGTTGGAAGGATACCCATCAACATGGCCAAAGGAATAGTCTCCCGTAGACATTTGCAACCTAAGCCTTGTGCTTGAATTCTGTTTCTGTTATAAACTCATCTCAATCTTTTCCTTTGGGCTGGACATGACCAACAGCAAACTTTAATCAGAATAGCTGTGGTTATCCCCACCAGACCTTCACAAAACTGGGCTTGGAGGGGCGTGATGAGCACTGGGTTCTTTAGCACTGTATTTACCTAGCAAACACTCCAGCTGTACAACTAGCTACCTATAAGTTACCCCAAGTACTTTAAGTAGGAGCCTTACTCACCCATGTTCCTAGAAGCAACCCCAATAAATTCATTGATTCAATTGGCTCAACTTTGACAGAATCGCTTCTTTACATCTGCTCAAGGAAAGTCAGACAACAATGAGATTGAAAATTGGCCATCAATTCCAAAACATTTGTTACCAAGCTCCTAGAATCAGACAGCTGGACCTTTCTCATAAGCTCACTGTCTCGTGGAGCATTGTTCTTTCCTTGCAGGACACAACTTTCAATAGATTTCAAAAATGACTCTTGATGCAAATGGTAGTCCCAAGCACCTTGAGATATGTCTTGCTAGCACCATTTCCAAACAACTGAATTCCCAGGCAAGCATTCGTGTTATAGCAGCTACCATGTTCCCTGCTGTAAGCCATTTTACATTTTATGAATGAGCACAGTTACTGTATACAATTATCAGCATCTATTATTAACTCCCTAGTTTAATGTTTATATAAACTTTTATTGAGCCCTTTAAATTTTTACATATAGATACTACTGAAGCTTGGCAAGACTGATTAGCCTGCCTCCAAATCATACGGCTAGTTGGTGATAGGTCCAAGATTTAAAATACATCTGCCTAGAGCAAGAAAGCCTGATGATCATTTTGGGACACGAACTGTATATAAATCCAGAGCTCTAGAAGAAATCTGGGCTAGAATGTAGACCTGTAAAACTCTCTTCCTGAAGGTCTATTAGACTAGATAAATGAACATGCAACATGAATCTTTTAAAAAGGGACTGCCTTCTGTTTCATGTTCCATGGTAGCCATCTTGACATCTTTAACAATCATTAAACAATGAACCAAGCATTCTCATTTTGCAAGAGGCTTTGAAACTTATACATCTGGGTGAAGGATGTTGCTCAAGGGATGTGACTAGGTTGAGAATAACAGCAAGGTAAGGGACAGAATACTGGCAAACTCAATTTGGCAGTCACTTGGCCAAGGTATAACTGTCCATGAAGACTGCAGAAAGTAGAAAGAAACTAAATGGGAAGGGATGTGACGGAAAATAAAGGGAGAGGTTTAAGAGCGCCAGATAAACCACTGATTCTCAGACTGAGACCTTTGTCCTTTGACAGGTTAGAATACAAGAAAAGATGCTCACAAAGGTTGTATTGAGGCAGATCAGGAAGTCAAAAAGTGGTACTGGGGACTACAGAGACTAACCGTGGAAGGATTTTGACAGGGACATAGAAGGTTATCAAAGGCCAGAGGACATTGATTTTATGGAGATACAAATCAAGAGATGGATGCAGAGGAATGAGGGAAGCAAGAAGACAAGGATGCAGAAGTTGTTGGTGCTAAGTAGCCTACTTTCTTCCACTGTCAGAGGAGCAGAGCTCCAGGCATGGAAATAGGAGAAGAGAGAAGAATCATTTCCAGCTAGAAAGCAGCCTTGCTTGAGGAAAAGTTGAGCATTGGAGCCACTGAGTCTCTGACCACATCCAGCAATTTCTTCCATAGTTATTAGGATTCTAAGATGTAAGGCAATGTCATGCTCCTATCTACTTGTTTCTAACTCTTCAGAATTATACAGAAAGTGACCTGTCTCTCAATTGCTTTTACTCTATGATAGACCTAGAAATTAGAAAAATAAAAAGCAGGAGGAATTGGATCTTTCTGCTTGGGGCAGAATGGGGCAGAATGGGGCAGAATGGGGCTGAATGGGGCAGAATGGGGCTGAATGGGGCAGAATGGGGCAGAATGGGGCAGAATGGGGCAGAATGGGGCATCCCAGTAAGTCTTGTTGTTAATTCTCTAATTGTGTTCATCTTGGCATTTGTGTAACCTTCCTGCAAGCCTACGAAGATCCAAGAATTTTCACACACATCACCTCATTGAATCTTCACAAGACTTCTGCATCATTCTCAGAATCACATAGAGGAGGAAACTGAAACTCCAAGGGTTAAGGGGTAATTTTCAGAAACCATATATGATAGTCCATGTCTACAGCCCATGAGTTGTAGGCCAGCCTGATCTACATACTGAATTCAAGGCCCAGCCGTATACATTGACGGGACCTCATGACTTACACTAAATATTGCACGGATAGTCCTGCCTGATAATTGTAAACTGCTTTAAGGGGCAGATGTCGGGTGTGTGTGTGTGTGTGTGTGTGTGTGTGTGTGTGTGCGCGCGCGTGCGCGCATTGTATGCATGTTTGTGTAATATACATGTGTGGGTAAACCTTGCCTGTGCACATAGATGAAGCTTGATGTCAGGAGTCTTTCTCTGTCTTTGTCCACATGTCTTTTAAAGACAGGGTCTCTCACTGAACCTGGCGTTCACTGTTTCCATGAGGCGGGCTGGTCGATGAGCCCCCAGTATCCACCAAGATCTATACCACCCACAAGGAGAGGGTTATAGATAGTCACAGCTTGCACTGTCTCAGTTTGCTTTCTGCTGCTTTGATAAAGACTATTACCAAACCAATTGCCCAGGGGTAGCACCTTCCACATTGGGCTTAGCCTTCCCACATCAATCATTAATCAAGAAATGCCCTGCAGAATTGCCTACAGTCTGATGGAGGCATTTTCTCAGTGAGGTCCTCTTCCCTGATAGCCCTTGCTTGTGTCAAGTTGACATAAAAGAAAAAGGAAAAAATCTAACCAGGAAGCCCATCGAGCCTTCTACACAGGTGCTAGCGATCCAAACTCTTGCTCTCAGGTCCTCACGTTCACAAACTTGACTCTGTTGACCACTTCACTTCACCTCATGGAGGATCAACATGATTTGCCCCAAGTCACCCAACTAGTAAGTAAATTCAGATTTTTTTAACATAAAAACTCACACTAACTTCAGCAAATCAGTACAGCGCTCTACTCCAGGGGCCCACATTATCCTGACGATATTGTCTAAGGAGGCACAGACTGCAGATGGAGCCTGCTGAAAAGGTGGCACAGGTTTAGGTGAGCAGAATTGGGAGTTTCCTTCAAAGAGGGTAAAACTCTAGACTTAAAAAAAAAAAAAAGAACAAGGACTGGCATCTCAGCCTGAAGCTTCAGAAATCTAAGGGAACTAGAAGCAAAAAAGCCACAAAAAGTAGGGACCCCTGGAAATCAAAGTTACATGAGAAATTAGACCCTAGCACAAAGCAAAACATGGAAGGCCTGGTCAAAAAATAAGTTAATAGTTTTAAGTCTGTGCTAAGTTCTTTTTAAAAGACAATTGGCTCAAATTTCCATGGAGCCTAGATGCTCTGATATGCTATGTGAACCACAGGGACAGAACTGTGGCACTAATATATGGCACAACTCAGTAGTAACTCAAGGGGCTATCTTTCTAGAAGAATTTCTTTTTGACTTAACTAAGCAGTGACAGTTCCAGGACAATATACTCCAGACAACATCTCCTACACAAGCTTTCTTCCAATATACCTGATTGTTGTGTGTTGCTCTACTGTTTACTGTTATGGGGGGCCTTGCCACCCAGTTCCCAAATAAACCTCACACGGAGGCTTATTTTTAGTTATGAATGCCCGGTGTTAGTTTGGCTTGTTTCTTGCCAGCTTTTCTTAACTTAAATTATCCCAATGAACTTTTGCCTCTGGGCTTTATCTTTCTCTATTGTTGTATACCTTTTTTTTTCCTTCTTTCTCCATGGCTTGCTGTGTGGCTGGGTAGCTGGCCCCTGATGTCTTCCCCTCCTTGTTTTCTTGTTCCCCTCTTCCCTGTTTCTCCTTCTGTTTATTCTCTCTGCCTTCCAGCCCTGCATATCCTGTTCCTGCCTTGCTATTGACTGTTCAGCTCTTTATTGGACCATCAGGTGTTTTAGACAGGCAAAGAGTCACGGCTTCATGGAACTAAGCAAATGCAGCATCAATAAAAGTCACACACCTTAAAATAATATTCTGCCACACCAGGGCCTCACAATGACTCCTTCCTTCCTCCACAGCCACAACGTGAGCTCCGAATCCCTTCCCATGGCTTCAAGCCAGAGTTCACATCACCCTTCTCCTAGAGGTTCACACTGGCCTCTTCTTCCTGGAAGTTTGCTGAATCAATTCCATGGGTTTCTCAAAGTGAGAAGTAACGTAGACATCAGCCATGGTTTATTCTTACTGGAGCAAAGAAAAGATGCTGAGTTTATATGTGAAACCAAATGCTGAGTATGTGCATATATGCGTGTACACACATACGTTCTCACACTTTGCACACATGCCATCAGCAGCTTATCTGAAGTTGATTCCCCAAAGGGATTCATCATGAGAAGATGACATGTGTAGCAAGCATTGCCAGAAGCATTAAAATGAATGAGATGGCTCTGGCCCTGGCACGAGGCCACCCCGCTTAGGCTGCAGCGCTACGCTATCGCAGGCCTGCTGATGAACCAGCAGGCCTCCAAGGACAGCTGCTATTGGGTGGGTGAATGCGATCCTGCTTGGCATGTGTCCTCATGTTGTTGAATATCTGAAGTCTGTCATTCAGCAAAGCAGACACAAGACTCTATTCCCAGGCCTTGACTGAAGACATGGCTGACTCGTCAGAATTCTCCTCTAGCAACTTTATCTTACACCCTTCACCATATTCAATCGGGCATATTTTCTCGTTCATTCAATTTACCTTCCCCCAAGTGGGTGTTTATGATATCTTAAATGTTTAGAGTAGCACACCACTTTGGAAAATAATTTGTCAGTTCTTCAAAAGTTAAACATAAACCTGCCAGTCTCGCTGTGCCATCCCCTTCTATGTGTTTATGTGAGAGAAATGGAAGCATATGTCCACACAAAGACTTACATGAGAATGTGCTCAGCAGCTTTGTTTATGATAGCAAGCATCTAAAATGAAACCAAGACGTCCATCAACACAGGAATGGATAAGCAAATTGTGGTACGTGCACATGATGGAATATTATTTGGCAACAAAGAGGGGATGGATTGTTGACCCAAAGAAACAATATCCAAGAATCACAGAATAATTATGCTGAAAGAAGCCAGGCTCCTCAACAACCTTCCCATCCCAGGAAAAATGAATTCATGCTGCCTGGGTCGATGTATATAAAATACTAGAAATGATGATCTGATCTATAATGATGGATAAAGCGTGACTACAGAAACAGACACACACATACAATGTGTAATAATTTTTAATAAAGTGTCAGGAAATCACAATGGATGCATACTTTGACTAATAATCTACTCATATCTTCCTCAGCCCTCAGATGGCTTAAAAAGTGTTATTATCCTTGTTTAGTTCCTGTTTAGGAAGCCATGCTGTGAGACTTTATGGGTGTAGCTTCTGACATTACTAGGAGACACAGCCTCACAAAAAACTCCATGATCTGATCCTCTAGCTCTTAGGATATTTCTGCCTCCTCTTCTAAAATGATCAGTGAGCCTTTTTTGTCAGGGTTGTTTTGTAGATGCATCAGCTGGGACTCCGCACCACAACTCTGCATTTTGATTGGTTGTGTTTTCTGTAATGATCTCCAACTATTACAGAGAGCCATTTCCTTCATCCAGGGTGAGAACTACACTTATAAGTGAGAACAAGGGCAAATATTTAGAACATACTTAGGAATATATATTAATAATTATATTATTAAAATAAAATATATATTAATAATTAATATATAATTAAAAACCAAGAATTTGGAAAAAAGCAAAAAAACAGAGTAAAGGAAAAGGGGATGGCATAATTATATTATAAAATCAAAACTTTTAAAAAGTGCTATTATCAAAATGGAAAATTTGTGGGGGGGTTGTAGGGATTTCAGTGTCTACTATTATTTTTGTCTTCCACTGATGGTCAGTTAAACACTGATACAACCCAAACATTAAACAAAGAATAAATTGAAGATGACATTGAAAGAGGCTATTCACAGATAATTCAAGGATAATTTTGGTCAGCTCATCTTGGAAAGGGGGAGAGGTTTATGCCTGTAAGGAAATTGGAACAAAGTTATAAAGTGCTGTGCCTGTTCTATGTACTACAGTGCAATTTACAAGCTGGGAACTAGGCTAGAGATTTAAACACACACGCACACA
>NW_004949109.1:1533267-1540180 GCF_000317375.1 Microtus ochrogaster | reverse complement strand
GCCTTAGGTTGACTGTGACAGGCTCCTGTCTTAGCTGTCTCTGGCTCTCTGGTCTTTCCATAGCCTGCTAACCAATACTGCTCTCAGAGGAAGCCCTCTCACTTGGGCAAATAGTGATATTACATCGCTGCTGCTACTGCTACCTGTTGTAGAAGCAGAGTAACAGAAACCCTCCAGCTACAGGAGTTCCTAAGGCCAGCTGTTCAGTAAGCCTAGGCTGTATGGGAATGGCTGGACTGGCATGGGTGTGGCACAAACATAATGAAAGGAAAAGGAGCAGCCAACCATATACTCCAACTGCTCTTATAAACAGAGGTCTATAGGTCAAGGTGAAAAAACTGGCAAAAATTACATAGGAAATTCTCTAAGGCAGTGTCAACCTGTCTGGCTAGGGAATCAACAGTACTAGACACAGCAATCATGGCAATTCCAGCTTCCATGAAGGAGGCCACAGAGGTGACAATAGTGGCCACCTGCAGTCATCCCGAAGTCTCAACTGGGATGGCTCGGCACTTGGCAGTCATCCTCGAACTCCAGATCCTCCTGCCTCTGCCTCCTTCAGCAAATCCTACCAGCATGCACCCCTATAACCAGCCGGGGCTGCAGGCAGGCTTAGGGATCTTCTGCAGCTACTGTGCAGGTTCTTTGGGTCCTGTAGGAAAGTCTACAGCTCAAGCAGAAACTTGGGCATGCAGAGCCAGAAACCACTACCACCTTCTCCTCACCTCGATGCTCTCTTCTCCATATGTCTCGTGCAGACATGCAGAGAGGCAGCCCAGCAGGGTCTGAGTAGCTCCAGCTTGCCTCAACTCCAATACTTGTGGCCATGGTTGCCTCTGCCCCTGGCAATGCCATGGCATCCCCCTCAGCCACACAACCTCTAGTAAACAATTTTGAGAATTTGGGCATCATTCTCTATACTACTTCCTGCTGTTTATTGAGTGAAGTTTTTTCACTGTGGGGTTCCTTCACAGTAACATTTCAGGGGGTTGTGGTCCATCAAACCATATTAGCCTAGAATGAATCCACGGGTTCTCATCCTCTGTGGAAACAAAAGCAGAACCTCTTTTCCAAAGCAAAAAATCCTTAGACCCATATTTTAAAGTCAAAATACCTTTCTTAGCAGTTCCCAGAATCAAATGTCTCTCTCCAGTCAAAAAAATAGAAGCAAAAGAAAGCACAATATACATAATCCAAATTCTCTGTGTACATTCCATCCTTATATGGCTTATTATTTCTTTACTCCTTTTTTATGACTGTCTATACTCTGTCTCTTTAAAAACTTACTCTTTTTCTTCCATTCTTTTTGAGGTCTTCAATTCACTCTCACCATTCCTGAGGGATATCTCTCAGGGATCCCTGGTTCCAGATCTCACTGAGGGCCTCCACTTGTAAATGTCCACACTACTCTGCACACTATTCATGTTACTACAGTCCTATAGTGCCTGTACTATGGGATGGTACATGAGCCAGGAACTAGGCTGGAGAGTTAAAAACACATGCACACAGACAGAGACATGGGGACATGGGTTATCTTTGAAACAAGAATTCCCCTTTATAGTACTCCAGGGAAGCTTATATAGGGATTCTTAACTGATAGCTATGCCCCAGCTCTTGGAATTTCTAGCTGTAAAACCCACCAGAATTCATTCCTCTGCCATTAGGAACTCATGAGGGTCTTGTGCTCAGAGCAGCTACAGGCACAGGAAAACAAGTTGTTTTGCTTAGTTCACTCCAGCAGGCAAAGGGTCTGAGGCAAGCAAAGAAAGTCAAGGGACCAGGGGTCTGCAGTCCCCAACACAAAGTAACACAGAGGAAACTGGGATGGTGAGGACCTGGAAGTACCATGTAACAGATGACCCTTTTACTAGCATGTTGGTGGAATAGTCCTGATGTGTGAACTGGGGACATGGAGGAGGAGGAATCTGTGGAGGATTTCAGAATAACCTCACAGGAAACTGAGGATGACGCCACCTAGCTGAGACAGAAAGATGCTCCTGAGCTCACCTCCTATGCGTCTTATGATGTGGTTTGTGACATCCCCACACTGGGTTACTGATAATGTTGCAGTGGCAGTCCACCCAGCACCCCCTTCAGAGGGAAACCCATACTTGCATCCATTAATTAAAAGTTCTTTCAATCCTTACATTGAAAACCAAGTCACAGTTTAAAAATTATGTTCCGAAGGTTTTCAGCCACTTTCAGCAACATAGATTGATGTATGTGCCATTTACATTATTATACAAACCACGAAATTGTAATTCTTCCAGCTAATGTCGCTTACCATGTCCCCAGCAATGGTTTCGGTATTTTCAATATATTAACTAAATCAATGCTCATAAAAGTACAATTTGTGTGTTTCATAAAGGAAAATGCTGATGTAAAAGCTGTTTAGCACCTACTCAATGATGAAGCTAGACCTCTAATGTATCACTCCGGGTCCCAGCCCTGCTAGACTAACACTGTTCATATGACATCACATTATACATGTTGCCTATTGTCTTGCAATTATATCAACTAAGCAGGGCTAGGGAGATGTAAGCAGAGAGAAACTTTCTTGCTCTTCCCCTTGTCCTTTGCTATTTACACTGTAGGCCTCTAAGGGAAGTTTGGGTACTTCCATAACCTCACCAGTCATACCTAGTACTGTGGAATCCTACAGCTGGTAATGTTCACATCCAACCCTGTGCAATCACTAAAACTTAAGATGTCTGGGGACTTATTAATTTTCCCATTACAGTCTGAATGTAGTCTACAGGTAATGGTGGGCGTGGGAATAATCTTTTTGTTCTTCCTGACTCTGCAGTTTTCCCCTGCATGCCCCACTTTGCTAGCAGGATCCCAGCAAAAGTGACAGGATCACAAGTGGCGGGGAAGAACCCATCTCACTAGCAACACTGCCGTCTCCGTTTATTCTGGCTGTAAGATGAAGCTGACTGTCTCAAAGGGGCACTTCTGTGAGTTCTCCGAATCTTTCTCCTACCAGGCATTTCCCATAGTTCCTGTGAATAAGACTGGAATTGCTGGTCCTGACTCCTTCTTCAACTGTCTTGATGTCCATTGGGATTGTCACTCATTTAGAACATTCTCTTGAAAACACCTGGGACAATCCTGGACCAGAGCTGATCATATCTGATCTGGGAGAAACATTACCATGTAGCCTGCCCTAACCTCCTTCCGTGCAAAAGGCCCCCAGCTCAGTCAGCACTCCTTGTCAGTCACCTCCTATATACTTGTCACAAGAGATTTGGGAGCACAAATCTCCCACTAGCCAGGGTTCTCTATAAAAACAGAATTCACACACACACACACACACACACACACACACACATACACATGTATATACATATGTGTGTATATATGTAAATATATATGATTATGCATATGTATATATATATATATATATGATTTATTGGAGTGGCTTACAGGCTATGGTCCAGTTAGTCTAACAATGGCTGTCTATCAACAGAAAGTCCAAAACTCCAGTTGTCCAGTCTATGAGCCTGGATGTCTCAGCTGGTCTTCACATACATTGGAATACTGAAGAGGTGGGCGCCAACACCCATGAAAGAATGGACTTGCTAGCGAGAGCAAGGGCAAACAGGTAAAGGGTAAGCTTCTGCCTTCCATAACCTTATATAGGCTGCCAGCAGAAGGTGTGACCCAGATTCAAGGTGGATTGTCCTACCTCAAAATATCGGGAGTAAAGGTAGGTCTTCTCAAGTTACATGGTTTAATTAACAAAAGCTTCCCTCACAGATATGGGAAGTCACTTGAGTTTTAGATAATTCCAGAAGTAGTCAAGTTGGCAACCAAGAATAGCCATGATAACAACCAACCTAAACCCGCCTTCTAAAGGCTGTTTAGACCCCTCACCTTGACCTGTGATGAAGAAGAAAATACCTTCCATCAATCCCTTCTATTTCTTTTGTTTATTTTCTAGTGAGGGTTAAGAAACGGAAATCAGAGTTTCTCATAAGAAAATTTAGTAAGGTTACAAGGATAAAAACACTATTCAAAGTCTACAGTGTTTCTATGCACTAATGGAAAATACAATTTCAATCTCATTTACCAAAACAAAAAATTATAAAGCACCCCAAATAAATCTAATTTAATCTGTATATTATAGCTGTGTAAAAATTAAAATATTATTGAAGAAAATAGAAGGCTGAAATAATGTATAATTATGGCATATATGTAATTAGGAAGGCAAAATATCATACAGTCAATCACTCCAAAATATCTGTACATACAATATTCTCCTTTTTTTAAAACTGTAGACAGTTTAATGCCATTTCACACTAATACAAATACATACACAAAATTAAATGGTTGAGACCTACAAAACACTTCATTGTGGAACAAAAGCGAAGGAAGCAGGAAGGGAAGGCTTGGCCTCCAGTGTTGAAAGACTTAAGTCATAGAAGAAAGGGAAGGTGTTTGTGTGGGAATAGGCTGACAACTAATGAGCAGAATGGAAAATCAAAAATAGATCAAAGGAACAAAGAGAATTTATTGGAATGCTTGGCATTAAAAGTAAGTTGGAGAATGATAAGCGATTCAATAAATGGGAACAAGGGGCAAAGGAAAAATAAATTCCAGTCTCAAAACAGTTGCATAGCAAACAGCATAAAGATTAAAACTAAAAGAAAAACGTCCAAAGGAAATATTGGAAACTACAAGATTAAGGAATGTGGAGGGTCTTTCTTAAAGATACAAAAAAAAAAAAAAGCATGAAACATGGAAAGCTAACTTAGAATGCCAGACGGGAACTAAAGAAATAGACAGGAAAATTATTGCATTGATGAGATAATGCACTTTTCCGTCCCATAATTCCTGTTCCCAGCACAGCAGCTTGCAGGGTGGCAGCCATGCAGCTTTGTAAAAAGCTCTGCTTTTCCTGCTCCTCTTCCTGCCTCTGTTCTACCCAACACTGCTAGCTTCCTTACGTTCTCCTGCTCCCTCTGTGCTGGCCTAATTCAACAGCATGGCTTTTCTTTTTTCCTTTTCTTTTCTCCTTCTCCATCTCCTGGTGCTGTTACAATTGAAAACTTGTTTTCCCTGAAGTTTTTCTTTTAAACTCTAAGAAAATTGTCTTCAAGTAGAAAAGGAGGAGAAGGAGGAGGAAGAGGGTTAGGGATAGATCCGTCAATCAAAAGACATCATAAGGAAATCGAACCAACCTACAGAGTGAGATGAGAATATTAATAGTTGCGTACACATGACAAACCAGTTCCAGATAGATAAGACAAAGAGCTTCTGTCCCATCAGTAAGAAAAAAGTAGAAAAATAATAGTAACTGATATGACTATTATAAAGAAGAGAAAACCTAGGTGGCCAACAGATCTATAAAAAATATTCATCCTCTGCAGTCTTTAAAACAATGAACAAGGAAACAAACTGTAGCTAAAAAGTTCTCCAGGGCTAAGCAGCAAAAAGGGAAAAGCCACTGCAAGCTTCCCCTCTTGCTTATGATAGATAGTATATGTAACAGTGGACTCAGCAGTACCTTCAGTGGGCCTTTTCAAATCGTTTTTGTTTTGTTTTGCTGGTGGTGGGTTTTTGTTTCTCTTTGCTTTGTTTTGTTTTTGTTGTTTTGTTTTTTGGTTTATTTAAGACAGGGCCTCACTATGGCTGTCCTAAAACTCACTATGTAGACCAGGCTGGACTCTAACTCAGAGATAGGACTGCCTCTGCCTCCAGAATGCTGTATTATAAGCGTGCACTGGCATGCCACGCTGCTTTTTTAAAATGTATGGCAGATGGGACAGAATACTGATTATTCTGGAACCTAAGTTGTAATGACAAATTGTTATTCTAGCACATCAATTTTTAAAGTGTTCATTCTCTGAGCTTTTATTTTGGAATAGTTGAAGTCATAACAGCAAAACCAACAAAGAATTTCTGTGTACACTTCGTCTATAGTCCACAAAATCATCACGTAAGCACAACTCAGTGCCCACATCAGGGAATTAATGATATTCCACTTATTATCTAACCCACACGTCTTGCTAAGTAAAACAATCTTAGGACTCTGAAGTTCATTTCACTTTTAGAGGAGACCCAAATGAAGCTGCTGTCAGCAGGAACGAAACTCATTCCTCGGCACAGAGACAGCTCCAAATAGAAAATATTTCTCCTTCTTCTAAAGCTATCCGGGCAGGTGAAGGGCAGATAACTGAACCTTTTTTGAAGTTGAAGAGAAAATGTTGCCCCTCCAGATCTTCATGCTTACACATGTACTAAACAGGGACATGTTCTCAATCACTTTTAGAAGACGCTTTGTATTTTTATTATGAAAATTTTAAGGACATAAAAAAAAACAGTTCATTTGCTCTTAGAATAACAATAAGGCTTTAAATCTTAAAGCAAAAGATATGGACTTAGTGGCTCTAGACAAAGCCTGAGCATATAAGTTTCCAAAAACCCAAAAGACTGCAGCAATCCTTCACTCTCTTGTCTGTCAACAAGCAGTTGATGGTCTCTCCTCAGTTCCTAAAAAGTTTTCTCTGCTAATACAGCTATTGTCCAGCCACCTAGTTAAGAGAGCAAATGGAATTTGGAGTGTTCCTCCTTTATAGCTCGGCTAAGGAGTCAACACTTTCTGTCTGATTGGGCATAGGTGGGTTGTTGATGAGTGTTTCACCAGGTTGACTTTATTGAGTGCTGGGGCCAGACCTCAGGAAAGACACCGCCCAGGGCAGCGAGGCCAGGGCAGGAGAGATAACAGTAGAACAGAGAGCTCAGGTGGACCTGCCACTCATTTGTGGCCCTGTGAGCCCAAGAGCCAAACTCAGCACTCACCCCTACAGACAACAGTTGCCTTCTGGGATGTTCTCAAGATTTGTCATTAACCTTCTCTCTCTCTCTCTCTCTCTCTCTCTCTCTCTCTCTCTCTCTCTCTCTCTCTCTC
>NW_004949109.1:1512333-1533167 GCF_000317375.1 Microtus ochrogaster | reverse complement strand
CCTTTTCCTCTCCCCCCTCCCCCCCTCTCTCTCACACACACATATTCACACCCCCTACCTAACCAGCAAAAACCCAATAGACCAACCTTGGAAGCAGGAAAGGAAGCCAGCTGCAACAGGTTTGCTGGCATTCAACTTGTCAGATGGAGCAACCCACGCCAAAGGAGCACAAGTTGAAGCCTGTGTTGTAACACCAGCAGAATCCCATCTGCAGCCAATAGCTCAGGGTAGGAGACTCACCTGTGTCTGTTGGGGATGGTGGACAGGAGGCACGAGGACCCTGCAAAACGCAGCAAGAGCTTCATGAGGAGGGCCTGTGAAGGCCGCAAACTCAGCCTCCAGTTCATCCCCGCACTACTACCTCACTTCGTGATCCATGTTTCTGTGCTCCTTACCAGGCCTCAAAATTGCTACTTGACCAAATTTCTCCTGGGGAGTGGAGCTGGAGAGACTGCGTGCTGCCTCGACAGAAGTCAAACCTTCTCTGCACCCTGTCATTTCAGAACAGCGTGGAGAGGGATTTCTGGGTAACAGTGAGGCCAATGACTAGCCTCCAGGGGCAATGATTTATGTTGGAAAAAAATGCCATAAGTTTGCAAAATGGCTAACATCAGAGGCCTTCAAATCTCGGGGGGGTGGGGAGACAACAAAGATTAGGGTTTGGTGGTAATACAGAAGGGTTGAGAGGGTGTTAATTTATCAATCTGGAAGTCTGGGACCCTGCCAGACTCAGGAGCTGTCAAATCAAGTGTGCACTCCAGTTAGAATACTTATGTCATAATGATTCAGAAGACCCTTCTTTTTTTTATAAGTCCAACTTATAAAAATTCATGGAGAGAAGAAGCGGAATAGGGCATTTTGTGCTGCAATTGGGGAAAGAAAATGCAGCACATCTCACTGTATTTCTTTTAGCACTTGCTTACAATGGATTTAGAAATGAGGACCATTTGAGAATTATTGCTGAAACCGGAGAGAACGTAACTAGAAAGCCAATAGCTGTCAGCGTGACACACAGACATCAGGCTAAGAGGGTGATCATAATATTTGCTGTCCCCTGCTGTCCTCAGCCGCATGAGATAGCAGCTGTTATTATGCCCATTTTATATGCAGAGGAACTGGTGCTCGGAGATGTCAAAATATTCCCTCAAACAGATTCATTCCCAGTGTCCAGTAAGCCAGGGTCTTACCAGCTCCTCCTGTGTCATTGCTAAATCCCTTAGGCTCGTGTCTCTTTCAAGATGGTTTCTTTCTTTCTTTTTTTTTTCTGTGTCACACTGCCACATTCTTTCTGTCAAACCCTCCAGCCCTGCTATGGCAACTCTTCTTTGAGAGTACATTACGCCATCCCCACCTTCATTATGCCCTCAGCTATCTGGATGCGAAATCACAGGGTATTAGCCCATCGTCTTCTGTCTTGAACCCTCAGCGATTGCAGGGACCTATTAGTTGCTAAATTCATGCCCAGTGGACTGGCACAGAACTTATCTGTAGCTTAAGGAATTGAGAAGATACTAATGAAGGGCTTGAGAAGTAACTAGTTGGGCAAGTGCTTGCCCACTGTGCCCCAAGGCTTGGATTTGCCACCCAGCGTCATCATATAAACTAGGTGGTAGTTTATGTCTCTAATCCCAGTAGTTAGGAGGTGGAGACAGCCAGATCCAAGTTCATAGTCATCCTCAGCTGAAGAACAAGTTTGAGACCAGCCAGGGCAACAAGAGACCCTGGGTCAACAGAAGGAGGGGAAATGTTCATGAAGACATTTTACAGACCGGCTAATTAATTTATCTGGAGATTATAATCTACTAGTCTTGGTGTGAAAACTTTCAAACTTTAGTGTTTATATTGTTAAATGTTTAGTGTTTAGCTCAAGATACCTTTTTTTCCAGGATTCTGTATTAAACCTAGATCCCCATGCATGCCAATCAAGCACCCTACCACTGAGCTACACCTTCATCTCACACTATTAGAAGAAATGAATGAACAAATATACCATGAGAGGCCCATAGATAATGGAATATATGTCGTATAAATCATTTATTTGCCAACCCCTGCTTCATGAACCACAGCTTGCCCACAGTTAATGGCCGCATCTACTTTCTCTATGAGGAAGCAACGATTTGAAAAATGAAGATTGATTGAACAGCAGTATCTCCACAGATACCCATTTATCATCATCAATGACCCTGGAATGATAAGCATTTCAAAATCCTTTACAGGAATGAAATTCATTATTCACAAAACCCGTGGCAGGTGTGTCAAGGAGGTGAGGTCTCGGGATTCAGCATTTCCCTTCTCCCGCCTGCCTGTTGCTCAATCTCGTCCCAATCGCCAGGATCTTAGGTAAGCATTTCTCACAGTGAAGCAGCACCGAGAACTCTCCACACCATCTTCAGAGGACCCCTGACAGCCCTTGACCACTGAGCGCTTTCCAATTGCAGATAAAAGATCAAAATGAAGTTTATTTGTTTTACCTTTTGCTTTATTTGTTTTGCCTTGCTTCAAAGAATTTCTTCAGAGGCATTGCTAAGTGAAATGGGTGCATGTGTTCACAGGAGCAACTGAATGAAAAACTGCAAAATGCCCCTTTCGAGAGATGCTATCTATGCAGTTTTTAAAATCCGGCCGCTTCTGTATCTTGTGTGCTATAAACACAGTACCTCCATGAGCAGGCTAGAGGAGGTGTCTGTCCCGTGAGATGTAACACAGTTGGTTGTAGTCTTACCCCTCCCATTCATCTACGCTGGTTGAGATTTTTAAGTATTGGCTTTACATATACTTATTGCTTTCTGTGTCGTTCTTTCCTGCCTAATTAGTCACTTCCTCAATATCGCCCCTGCAAATGTATATCAAATTTGATATTGTCAACTGGGGAGATGGCTCAGATCTTCCTGCACAAGTGTGAGTGACCAGCACCCTCATAAGAGTGCTGCTGGATGTGGTAGCAGCATCTGTAGCTCCAGCACCACAGGTGGTAGGAGGCAGGTTATGGAGACATGTGATCACAGGGTCTTCTTAGTTCAATGAAATACCCTGTCTCAAAAAAAAAAGTTGGAAAGCAATTGAGGAAAACACCAACATCAACTTTGGGCCTCTACACTCAAACATGTAATTCCTCCTATACACACAGGTACACAGGCAAACACATACATGCGTGTGTGCACACATACACACACAATAGGTAGAGTACATCAATATTCAAAGATGTGACAGGCTTGGACCACAAAAAAAGTGAGTGTATATGACTCTCCTGTCAGCCTCCATCTAAGGAAACATATAAAAAGGAAGTCTGATTTTGTTCATCTTTCAAACAGTCCACATGAAATATTATCTCCCCGCTACAAACAGAAACCATGCCCTTTAAAAAAGTTGAGAACAGTGGAGGGAAAACTGTGTAAGAACAGTTAATCCTAGGGAACATACCTCCCTCAGGTCACCTCGGGGTCAATGCTTTCTAGCTCATTCACTGCCAACTGCCAGGCTAATTGTGAAGAGTAGACCAGTGTTGTGTGTTGAAGGTCTCTCCACAGCTCTGTAGTTCAAGGCTGCCCCTGACTTGGCATGAGCTAAACTTTAAAAGCAAAGAAAGCCAGTGGGTATCTGTTAAAAGAAAAAAAAACCAAAACGCTTTAAAAAACGATCCTGATACCCCAAGAGTCTCAGGGAAGGGGGGTGGGCAGGGCAGCTCTAGCAGCGTTAGCCCAGTGGAACTCTGCGGGTATAAGTTGCGACAAAAGAATTTTCCCAGCAGCAGGAAGATATTCATCATGTTATATAAGTGGCATTATAAAACAGATAAAACACCTAGTCCAAAAAGCAATAAGCGAGTCTTCTGGAACTAGGTTGATGCTGCAAAACTCCAGATTATAAATCGTGTTTACACAAGACTAAGCTTGGAAGAAGTGAAACTGCTCTGAGCAGGGAAACATTAGACTATGTGTTCCATCACAGACTAACAGGCATGTAGATCTTTGGGTTATGGATTTGGCTACCCGGGAATATATCAAATGATTGGAAAACGGTGCTCCTCTGTGGAAAGTCTTTTGCGAACAGCATCCAGAGTTTAGCTCCATGAGCCAGAGCCATGGCTTGCATTTCGGTCCTGGTGATAAGCTGCCCTTCGCGCTGTGTCTATGGATAGAAACTGCCCTGCAAAGGCTCCCAGGGCCAAGCAACGAGTACAAGGGTCGTGAGATATGCAGACATCAGTTGTGAGGACCATGGCCTTGCCATCAGGAGCAGCTGCCTGCCTTGCTGTTGAGAGGAAACTGGAGGAAAATTCGATGAAAGGAGGCAGAACTGTAGGACTTTAGTGTAAAAACATTACATTTTTTTTCACATACTGAACTAACTCAAACATATTAAAACACTGCATACACAGAATCATCCAAGCGCATCTCCTAGGTAGTACCAGAACGTGTTTTATCAATATGGGATCCTTTCTTTGGCCTCTAAAACATGATTGTGACATAATCAATGCCCCTCTTGTGGTAAAGGAGATACCAGGAAATGCCCATCACTTTCCCTGAGGAGACAACTCTGTTATCTTTGGGTCTCCTAACCATGGGTCATGTAATAGGGTGAATGGTGCCCCCTGCCCTGAAAAAGATACGTCTATATTATATTCGCTGGAGCCTGTCAATGGAACTTTATTTTGAATATAATCTGAATGTAATTAAATCAGAGACCTTTGTATGAGATCACCCTGGAATACTTACGTAAACCTTATATTTAATAACCTAGTGGAGGACACACAGAGGATAGACTGATGGATATGGCAACATTTAGAGACTGAACAGAGAATGATTACGGGATCTCAAGACACACATAGTACACGAATGCACTAGAAGCTAGACAAAGAATTGCTCCTGGAACCTTCAGAGGCAGTGTAGCTCCGAGGATATTGTCACTTTGTCCTTCTGGTTCTCAAAACGGTGACGACAAAAGTGTGGCTCTATTGTCATGAGTAAGCAAACCTAAAGTAACATTTTATGGCTGCAATAGGAGGCTTACACAGGTTAGTAGCATCGTGCCTCTTCTTGGGGTTTCTGTAAGCAAACTCCCACCACCTGCTATACAAATGTCCCCCTGAGGATTGCTACTTTAGTAAGACGTTACACCCCAAACTACAAAACAGCTTCTCTATGTAAACTGGAGTCTTCATGACATCACAATTAAACAAGATATTCCCCAAACCCAAGGAAACTGGTAATCTACAGAGAATGATGTCATTTGGGAGAGAGTCACATTGAAAATGAAGCACATCTTGGCTGCTTGGAGTCTGAACTAGGGAGGCAGCTTGTGTAGTAATGGGACCATCTCTGATGTCTGACATGGGAGTTGTTCTTTATTCCTTTCTTCTACCCCAAATGTCAGGATCATCATCAAGACGTTTCTAATGGAAGCAGAGGTTGTTGGGACAGTAGCTGAGTTTCATATGCCAGTTTATCATGTCATGTAGACCAGAATTCATGTCTCCTTCAAGTCCCTATGGGCCTTTCTAACTTCTTTGTCAAAATACAATATGTTTTGATTAATTCTTCGAGAATTTCATTTGTCGTATTTTTATAGGACTCATTCCCTCTCTAACTTCTTTTAAGGCTTCCTTGCGCACCCAACATCCGTGCGTACTTCTGCTTTCGGTCAGCTATCTAGACCTTGGAATAAAAGATGGCCATTATCTCTCAAGAAGCTTGTCTTTGAATGGAAGAGGCGGGGTGGAACAAAAGAGTTATTGAGGCAGATGATTACAAGCACACCATGCTGATTTTGCTGTCTTTATCGTTTGCTGCTTGTGCTGCTACCAATCAAGCCCATGACCCTGAACATGCTAGACATTGCTTTAGCGTTAATCCATATCCCCAACACCACAGCTCTATGGAATGAAGGAAGAGTAAGTGATATTGGCTGGGCAGTAAGTGTTGTTATAGTGCTAAGTAATCTCATTATAACCTTGTGGTACATCTATGTTCGTCAGGGAAAGACTGGTCAAGAGACACCTTTCTAAGCCACCTTCTCTGATCCCACATCTTGTTCCATGTTTCCACTGGGCCATTGCTCCAACTACTATATTTGTGTTACTCTTTGGTCGCCTTTCCCATAAGCCTTGACTCCTTGAAGCCAGGGAGCCCTCCAAACTGAAAAAGTTCCATCCCTGTGGGTCATCTTGGCTGTACCCATCAGCACCAAGCACCAGCTTTCCGTGTTTGGGTGGTTTCATTTCTCTAATGCCTGGTTTCTTCCTCTATACAATGGGTGTCATGGAAAGACAAATAACAAATATACAATGTTATAACAAATAGCATTGTAAATGTGGAAAATACCTTTGCTTCAGAGTAAGGAAAGTGGTCATTAGCTGCGTTTTAATTATAAATCTTGTAGTTATAGCATGAAACCCTCATCTGAGCATTCACTAGATTTGCAAGAATGTTTAGTTTGAGTGTAATTGAAATGACCTGAATAGACTCAAAATAGATGGCTTTTGCTTTGATGTGTCACCACGGGGTCTGTGTGAAGTCACCATGCAGGTGAGTATGGGACAGTCTGAAAGAAATGAACCAAGAACCTGCACCAGGTGTGGCCAGCATGGCACTGGATGATACTCAGTGTCACTCACTAGTCATAAACCTTAGTTACTGTGACATGCTGGCCTGCGCCCAAGCATCTCTTCACCCAAGCATCTTTGCTCAGACAAAGATGACGGACAGCTCTGCTCAGGGGCTGTGTACTCCGAGCTCACAGATGTGTTATCTCCCTGGCTCTATTGCCTCAAAGAAAGGGAGGTTCCAAGCTCAGCTAGAACAAGAATGTTTCCAGAACTTCAAAACACTACCAGCAGGTTTCACGAGGAGGGCTGATGACAGTATAATTCCTATGGACAAGTCAGTAGAAGGAAAGTTTCAGGGCAATTTTGAATTCATTCAGTGGTTTAAGTTTTTTTATGTGAATTTTGATGAAAAACATTATGATGTGTAACTGCTTGACAAGGTCAAGAAACCGCAACGGCTCCCTCCCTGTTGCTTCAGCTTTGAATGAATGAAAGGAGCCTTTCCGTTCTCACACGGCAACCCCACAGATCATGTCAACACAAGAAACTGCCACAGCTCCTAAGTTGGTCCTGGAGGGCTAAGAAAGAGCTGGAGAAGTGTGGGCAGCCAGGATGCCAAAGCTGCCAAATTGATGCAGCCAGTCAAGGAGAAGTTTCCTGTCAAAGCTGAGGGACATACTTAGATTGGCCAGGAGAATGTTGGGATGTGACCCATATTGCAGAGGACTGTAGACATCTGCCATGCTCCAGATGAAGGCTTTGTGATACCCAATGAAGGGGATCTGCATGAACACCCTGACCCAATACTCTTCATTGTGACTCCTTTACTTAGCTCTAAAACACTCCCATTTTGCTCTTCACCAGCAAAACTGAACTTTTGCACTGTATTTTGCAGAAGTTCTGCAGCCTTCCAAACAGTTTGTAACAGGGCAGTATTGACATCTGGTTTGTTCACTGGGGAATGAAGAGGCTAGGACAGGGGGAAGGCTGACTGCTGGCCACACCAACTGACAGAGAAGGTGACTTAATGTAATACATCGATGTGCCAATGGCTGTAGAGAACTGTAAAAAGAAATGAATGAAATTTTAAGCTAGTGTGAAATCTTGGCAGAAACCATTTTCATAACTAATTACCTCAAGATAATTTATAAAACGATTCCATATTTCAAGATATAAAGTGTAACATGGCAGATTTTATGTGTCTGACATGGCGTCTGGGAAGGAAGGGCATGACCTCGGAACCTTTGAGACCTGGGGTCATAAACCTTACAGGGCCACTTGAATCCTCCAGAGCCCAGTTTATGCTTGAAAAAAAAAAAGGTGTTCAAAGTTCCTCTATAAAGCCATTGGGTGTCCGTGATCAGGTGCAATCCTGCTGACCCACAAGCAGTGTGGTTGCCTGGGTGACCTGAAGGTGTCTGTCAGTCCTTGAGACATGTGAAATAAAGAGCTGTTTTCTCTGAATTTTCTTCTAGTGATTTTTTTTTTCCCACAACTAGTCTTGAGATCCCTATGTATTGTATTTTTGAGTAAATGAAGTTAAGTGTATCTAGGCTTGGCGGTGTTAGTTGCTGTTGTTTAATCTAGTGGTGATTTGAGGGACTTGCCTTCATGTCTGGGTTTAGATGGATGTGATGTGTCTCATTTCCCTGCCTTTTAATTTTCCACTTAGCGTGCATCTCTTTTCCCCGTCTCTTGTCTTTCTGGGTCCTTCATTTTGCTGCCAAGTTAGCAGTACAGCCAGCAGGTAGTCCTGTTCTGAGTCCTTGTGGGACCTGGTGCTGAGGGAGGTGGCGGTCGGCTAAGGCTGTCAGCTCTGGGCTCTACAAAGCTGGCTCTACAATGCTTTGCCAGTGCACTGATATCGTAGCAATAAAATGCCCTGGTGTGTTACTACACGCATACAGTACCATGTCTGAATTAACTCCTGTCACATCAAATATTTCCCTCCTCAGCTCTCACTCATGGGCTTCCCCACAGCCTATTCAGTTCCTGGGTTTGGCGGAACTCTGCGGAATGCATGCTATCCACAACCGGAATTGTTCGGCTCCTGGTGTGTCCATCTTGATTTGTTTCTATTGATAGTTTGTCCTAAATTGTGAGTAGAAACAAACATTTTTGTAACAAAATCATTGTGTAGTGCCTGCTGCCTGTGGAATTCAGAGGAAAGGCCTGATTCAGCAATTCCAATGCTCCCCCTTCACACTGCGGCCAAAGAAAGCCAGTCACCAGCCGTTCTCCAATGACACTGGTGCCACTTCCCCTCCATGACCTTTTAAACTTTTGTCGCCCCCAATTTTCACTTCATTAGAAATCCATTTACTACCTGACCTTTCCTGACAAGATTTTTTTTTTTTTTTGAGCAGTTTCTAAACAAAAGTCTATAGTTCAAGAGAAAAAGAACATTAAAACTGATTGGTGTCGGCAAATGAGACTTGAACATAGTACAGGAATGGTGAGGGCCCAAAACAAGACCGTGGGTTTGCGGTAGGGCAGGGTCCATGAATTTGGTGGGACTGGGCTGACGGTACACAGGGAACAAAAGAAAGAGCGAGTGAAAGTGGCCTAAGGGTCCTGATTAGTGGGTGCATAGTAAGACAAGGAACACGTGGAGGAAGGGCTGGGGGTAAAAACTGCCACTTAACTATTTTGAAGTTGAGGTGTTGGAGAGACAGTGAGGCAGGTGTCCACTGGAGATGACAAGGCCGTGCTCTGGGAGCTGAAGGAAAACAGTCTTCAGAGCAAGAGCAAGGCCAACAATGCTGAGGCTCCGACCTCTGGCTCAGTCCACAACTGCCGGCGTTGTCTCCAGAGACAACCTCACAGAGAGCCTCACGGAGCCAGGATGCTGCCCAGCACAGTACCAGGCAATCCGCCTCACAGAGAGCCTCACGGAGCCAGGACGCTGCCCAGCACAGTACCAGGCAATCCGTTTCCCACAGAGTCAGACATAATCTTCCACTCCCCAAAACATACCCTCTCCTTCGAGAGTTAAATGATTGCCAAGTGTTGACCCAAGATACCCAAAAGAAGCATCTAAAACTCGTGACCCAGATAAGGTTTATGTAATAAATAAAGGTAAAGTGGAAAACGTCCCCACCTTGGGAGTCCTATATCAAACTCCTTTTGAGAGACATCATGTAGCGTTCACCATCTCCAATCAAAAGTTCCCTTCAGTGAGGAAAACTGAGATGCTAACAAGGAGTGAGATGAACCGTTCTTCATGTTACTTGCTAATAAACCAGATTAGATAGAACAGAACCTGGAAATAGTCTGTTGGGGGACCAAAAAAAACTAACAGCAGAGCCGGAGATCTACAAATAGATTTGCTGATCTTTTACAAACTGGACCAATCCATCCCTCTTCTCGCCAGGAGGGAAGGGGTTTGAAACCAGATTAATATTATATTATTGTCTTATATTATTACAAATAATATAGAATCTTATCAGAAAACACAGATAGCAGGACGACAAAATCAAATTTTTGTACATTCAAGGTTTCCACATCTAAAACTAATCTATGTAAATACTTCTCTAAATAGCTTTTTCATTAATACTGGAGATTAAAATCACAGGTGTAAGAAATAGGTTGTAGTTACCAATATTGATATGTTTGTTGTAGTCTGGATGCAAAATGTCCCACACTGACTCTTGTGTTAGAAAGCTAGGTGACTAGCTGGTGACCCTGTTTGGAGAACCAGTAGGACCTTTTGGAAATGGGCCCTAGTCAGAATACACTACTAGACCATAGGTGCAGGGTGTGAGGGTTCTGTGCCAACTCCTCTTCTGCCAGAGATCTCTGCTCCTGGACCCAGTGAGCTATAAAGACCCATGTCCTAAGATCCCACCACCTTGGATGATTCTGTCCTTCACCATCCCTTTCCCCCCTTCATGTTCTTTTCTGTATGCCCTGAGCCGAGTGCTAAGACAAAGCTCTCAGCCTTCGCAGTGTTTCTACCAGATACTTGATCATAACAACAAAAGAAATTAATGTGCGTGTAGACATAAAAACAGATGCAGTCATGACTCTTGGCAAAGCTACTGCCCGCGACCACAGAAACTGTTCAGAATGAATGTTCTATTTTATTGGGTGGAGAGCCATACACTGATTCATGATCTGCCTTTTGCAAATTAAGACTTACCTTCCTCATAACAAATCCTTCCCCACTTAGAGTTGAAATCCCCCTTGGGTGTTCCCCACCAGTCCAGTTCTCTCTCCTCTCTGTGGCTCTCCAGTGAGCCATTCCTCTGTGGGTAACCCAGTCCAGGAAGACCTCAGATTTTCCTACCACAAAGAACTGGCTGCGCCTTGTGTTTGGACCGAAGAGAACAAGGTCTACTAATGTCATGCCAGTACATTCAAGCAGCCACTGCGATTTCCTTTTACCCTCTTGGACTCGGCAGGACCTGGAACATCATCCTCGGTGGCAAATATCCTTCCCCAAATGGAACTGGTTGGGGTCTTGGAGGGAATGACAAAAATACTACTAGGACAAGATTATAGTTGACAGTGTTATTTATACAGCTTAAGGCATGGGAACCAATACTTGACGCAACTTTTGTAGGCAAATTTTGCTGTTGTTCCGGTTTACACATGAGGAACCCAGGACTTAAAGAGGTATCTGAAGTTTGACCCAAGTCAAAGGATGCCTGACTCCTTACTGGGGACAGTGCTATACAACCTCAGTGTGTGGGACTTTCTCACAGAAGATTAGGAAACACCCATGGCATGAACTCTAGGCCCTGAATTCTTTCTCAAGGTTTCAGTTCTTTCTGGCTAATAAGGGGCCATTAGCAGCTCTGGGGAAGGATCTTGAGCAAGCAGGTTCGAAGCTTGTCTACAACTCACAAGCATGTGTCCACAGAAGCTAGCGAGATGGGCTTCATACGTGTAACATGGAAACCTTCGTCCCAGAATGGCTGAGCAGTTTGGCTCCATTTGTTAACAATTTGGTCTCTACAGAGTCTCTCTGTCTGATGGTGTGAGTTTTTCTCCTCAGAGGACTGGAACTTTCGTTCAGAGGTGGGTGGCTGCACTTTGCCTATCAGGAGCACTCCATCCCCCTAACAGTTAGACTGAAAGACTCTGGGTCAGGCTCACATGTAAATGTGTTCTGATATTGCTGAACGAGATTGGTTTGCAACAAAAGGCTTCCTATTCCTAGAGCTATTTCATTTTCGTTGTCTATCTTCTGAAGTTCAGTTCTTATTAATGTTTCTGATATCGTTTCTCCTGTGCTATCAGGGGATTGTTGACAGACTGAGATTGGACCCCATTGTTCCGTGTTTGCGTAAATGTGAACCTTGTTCTCTTAAACCCTGGTGTGATAAGGAATAACAGGAAATTTTTGAAATATCAAATAAAGAGTATGTACGTCTTGGGTAGCACTGCAATGCAGTATCCAATGCTTAAGTCACAAATGTTCTTATCACTTGATCCAAATTCATTTACTAATGATCACATGAAGATAATATATGTGACCCAGTTAGGAGGGTAGATGTTGGGACATAGTTATCTATGCCGTGGCAGTAGAGAGGAGGGTGAAGAAGGACCGGTATTAGGTGACATGTGTAATCACCATTTTCTCTACATTATATAATCCTGTGGAAGTGGCTTCAGCAACACAGAGTTAAATGTTGGTCAGGAGAGAAGTAGCTTCTCCCATTGCAGTGATAAGGAGATGAGGTGGGAAGGAGCGGGTCATAGAACAGAACCCTTCGGTTTCAGATATATCATAGCGGGTGGCCTCTGTGGCTCCTGCAGAGCAGGGGGCAGCGGTGTTTGCAAAGGCAGCTTAAGAGAGTAGAGAGAGCTCATCCAGGTGGAGAATGAGCATAGACATAGGCAGACTTTTAGATGGTGCATATCACCAAAGGACAGAGTGACACTGAAGGGTTCTGATTGTTTAGGGGCAACAGTGCATAGTCAAGCAACAGATTGAAAAGAGCAAATAACCAGGCTGGCCGAGGCCAGAGAGTGGGAAGGCAGGTGCAGCAGAAAGACAATGGGTCGTGATGGATTCGTGCCCAGTTCAGAGAAGAAAGGAACCAAAACCATGGCTAAAGATTACCAATCAGGAAAGAGAACAGAACTGGGGGCCAGGTATGCTGGAAGAAAGACTTGAGTTATCAACACAGTGAGAATATGGACAGAAGAGAGACACCGACAAGCAATTATAAATCATAGTGTAATGTGCAGAGGGGATAAAGCTTAAGTTGTTAAAACCCAGAGTGAACCTACCAATGGAAGTGGCTGACCAAAGAGGGGAAAAACATGAGGAATGAGGAGATAAAGATGCCAACAACTGGAAGTGAGCTTTTTGAAAGAGCATGGTATTGGCATCAAACATACCTATGGTGATGCCAAAGGCCTTTTCTCTGACAATAGCCTGTCCTTTATTTTGATGCTAGAGGGCAATTCCAATGCTTGAAAACAAGTAAATGTATAGACAGAAACCTGAAAGTCACCATTGGATATAGAAAATGGCCAGACCTCTGTGGCCACCCGAACGTCACCATGTTATGACACCATGTGTGTTTGTCTCATCTACTCCTCCCTAACCAATTCTCGCAGGCAAGTCTGTGCCTTACTGACTGATCACCCTAATCCTAAATGCTCACACAGTGTCATGGATCAGTAACTCTGTTGTAAAGTTCCTCTGCACCCTATATAGGATCACTATATAGAACTGAACCCCAGTACTGTTATACAAACAGAAACTTCATATTCTGTTTGTGTAAAAGCTTGTAGTGATGCTCAGATGTTCATATAATTGCACATGTGCTGTTTTGATCTCCTTACAAAGCTGAAAGGTTTGGATGGCTTGAGAGACCAGGTTTAGATAATATTAGAGATAAATCTCCTATAGACTCCAAACGTCCTCCTTCAGTGCCCAGAACATATCAGATGGCAGTGAATCCCACATTAGAGAACTGGCTTCCCACCTTACAGATAATCTGCTCTGACCACTAACACTAAGTGACAGCAGGACCAGGATCACATTAGACCACAAACTTATCCATGCTCCCTCGGCCCTCCACATATACCCAGCGTACTATCAGACTCTTGACTTTAGGATTAATTTACTACATATATTCTTGTGAAGGCAAGCACTTCAACTGATTCATAAATAATTTGCTTCCTAGTTGGGAGGTACTCGCTATATTGTAGGATAATGTGTTCCGAATGCTGGGGATTTCGAATCCAGAAATGAGAAGTGATGTGGTTTTTGATAGTATTCCACCGACTGTTCCTAGCCAGCCTCTGAGATTGTTGAAGGGCTGGGAACACTTCCACTCAGTGGAGGGACATCGTGACAAAAAGGCCAAATTCTTGTAAACACTGGAAGGGCAGGCCCGGGCTGGCCTGGGCCAGGCCATCTTTTCCTTGTGAGCTCTGTGTTTGGAAAGGAGAGCAGAGAGCAGGGAGTAAGAGGCTAGGGGTTAGCCCTGGCGCATACATCAAGATTGAGGGTTTGACAATACATATTTTTGGTGGCCATCTGGGGATTAAATTAACATATTTAAAGTTCAAAAGGGAATAGAAATTCATTACCAGAATGGGAGAGGTCATTTTTTTCCTGGATCGTTCCCAAGCAGAAAATTGAGAACAGGATTTGTTGCAGTAAAAACCCAAAGGGATTGTTTTTCCTTCAAGGAAGCCAACAGATGTTTTCGTTCTTCTTAGAGCCAACTCTCGGTTAACCAGCGCTTGGACAACTTAGAGATTTTGGTTATTTTGCTTTTCCTTTTTATTTCATAAAGTCTGACAAAGCATCCCTCTTAGTCAGTGTGTGAGGAATTCTTCTGTTTGTTAGAAGATCTACAAACGGATTGATTGGAGCAAATGCTGTTTATTTCCTCTTTATCAGCTTTTCCTGAGTTTCTTCTCACCTTCTTTTCCTCTTCCCACAATACAGTTGTGTTATCTCCTTTGTGCCAGCATGTGGGTGAGTCCTTAGAATCTCACACTCTCCTGCCCCCTCCAGTGCCAGTTATTCCCACACAATCTTCACAAGCACCCCCCTTTATGTGCTATAACATGGAACAATTGGAATAATGTTTATTTTCTAACTTATAGGATTAACAGATATAGATCTATATAGATATAGGTATATATGTATGTGTATACACACACACACACACACACACACACACACACACACATATATGACCAAAGACAGCATTGCCATTCAGTTGCAGTATTTAATCAAAAACCTCATCATGTAATCCATAGCTCATGGAGTCTATGCCTCCCTATGAGAAGACGGGAAAGACACGTAGGGTGCCAGGCCTTTTCACGTTATTACTTCATTTAATGTTCTCTGTGATATACCCAGGATAGCACTAGCCTCACTTTGTAGATGATGGCATCACCATGCAAATAGATTACCAACTTTAGATCACACGGTTGGTGCCATCTGCCTACCGTGCAAGTCAGCACTGCCTGGCACCAAAGCTTTGTATTACACTTCTACCTCCTCACTCAAGAGAGGATGAATGGCGGCTTCGAACAGTGTTCAACCAACTTTGCTTGCAAGGTGGTTTTTATGTGACTTTTGAGGGACTGTGGATCTCAGCAATCACCCATTTGGATCAATTGGTGGCATCAATTAGAAAGAAACTTGGAGCAGATACAGAAGAAGGGAAGGTGTCTGACCAGGTCTGCATTTGACTCTGAGCCGACGTGGATTTGATACCGCATTGAGACGTGAAGGGGTGTGGACTTTGTATGACCTGGAGCACGAGTAATTAGAAGCAATATATGGAACTGAACCCAAGACTTCTCAGGGCACCAACGATGAGTCAGAAGGGAACGGAATGGAAAAGTCGGCAAGCTGACCTTTGCTACTGGGGCAACTGCTGACGTGACACATTGTGGTGTCTCCCATGACACCTTCCCCCCAAACTGGCAGTTGGTTGAATGAGGAAGCTGAAGAGAAGAGCAACTGAATAAACTTGCTTGAAATAAACCTAGACATAATCAGCCAGGGACCAATCCTGTTCCCTTGTTCATATAGTCATTTATATTTATATGGGGTTTTGTTTTTTTTTTTTTGCTCATTTTGGGTTTTTTTGGGGGGGGGCATTGCATTTTGGTTTTTATTTTCTGTTTTGTTTGTTTTGATTTTGGCTTGTTTGGGGTTTTTGTTGGGGGGGGTATTTTTTTTGAGACGGGGTCTCTCAGTGTAACCCTGGCTGTCCTGGCCCCTACTTTGTAGACCAGGCTGGCTTCAAACTCAGACGTGTCTGCCTTTGCCTCTGGAGTGCTGAGATTAAAGGTATGTGCCGCCATGCCTGCTACTCTTTGATTACTTGCCTATCACTAATACCAAGCATCAGTTGCTGAAGATTTACTGGGCTTATCAGGTGCTGTGTTTTATTTAGTTACCTGACTTAATCATCATCATAACACTTCATAACAGCATCATTATACCAATTTTTCACAGCAGGAAATCAGTTCTTTAAAGGATCAGGTAATTTACCCAAGGTTAAGTAAATGAACGGCAGAGATAGAAGAAAACTCAAAGTGCATTGGCTCTAGCGAGAGCTCTTACCTTTTACCACGTTTCAGAAAAAGGCACAAAGTGTGCTGTGGTCACGTAAATTATTTTTCGGGAAAAATGAAGATCTTCGACCAGTATCAGCAATCTGTCCCAGATCCTATAAATATTTAATGGCAGAACAGAGTTTCACACCCCACTGCTACCACAGCGCCGCACCCACCATATGGCCACGCCCACCACAACAGAGCACTGGGTTTTGCTGCCCTGCCTTTTCCCTAGACGCGGACACCATTGGCCTTCAGATCTTCAGAGTACCACGCAGGCAAAATGCAACCCAAGCTTTGCACTGGCGGCTTCTGCTCTCACGGTATACAGACTGCATTCTTATTTATCCCCTTAACATGAGCCTCCAAAGGCCCACAGTGAAACTAGATCGGAAGAATGAGAGGAACCAGGAAATTAGCCCCATAGAACAACTCTTAACCTCGGCTTTTTAAACAGGCAGTTTCTTCCCTGAAGATTTATCTTTTCATGGAGTTCTCTTTTTTCTCAGATGTTTCTAAAAGTGTCCTCTGGTGGAACAATTCGGTCTATTCCTCTGTCCCTCTTTCCTACCTGGGGCCACAGGACCCCAGTGTTGGCTTGCCATGAGTAAGCCCCTCCACCCCACCCCGGTCCAAAGTCCCTTACCTGCTGTAACACTTACCCTTCAGGTCTTGTCCACCTTCTACCTCGCTTGCCCTTTCCCCCGTCCACAAGAGCAGGGTGAAGATTCAAAGATAAGATCCTGGATAGAAAGTCCACCACATTCCAAGGCCACCCTATCTTACATACAATTTCTTTTTCCATAGGGATATCAAGTTTTCAGAGAACTAACTTCATCTAAATATTTTTTTCTGAAACTACCAAATCACAGATAAATTAAGCTTTAATGTTGAAAATTAAAGAATAAAACAAAACAACAGCAACAAAATTCTTCCAATTCAGAAATTGGAAACCCTTTTCTAACTAACGAAACAAAGGAGAAATCCAACCAAAAACCAAAAATGAGTCTAACACACTGTGTAGTTGAACCCATAATAACCGATGCAGGATCAACAAAAATTTAATATTACGTTGTTAAAAGGAACACTTTAGACACAACCACTTCAGCAGGGTTTCTTGGAGCATTAAAAGCTCTGTGACCCAGGCAGCACTTAGACCGAGAGAGGAGCAGAGAGCTCCAGTTAGCAGCGTGAGCAGCAAACTTTTACATGCAATGCAGAAGCAAACCATATTGCAGGAGTGCCTGCAGCTCACCCTTGGCCTTATTTGGTGTCATCTAGTGAAAGTCCCAAGACAGATGCTAGCTGGTGCTTTCTCATTGACTTATGCTTTGCTTTACTGTTTATGCCCCCAATAAGTTTGTTTGCATACAGAGGAACCCAAAAGAGAGCTCTCAGCCCATTGTCCACCCAATCAATCAGTTTAATAAGGGACATAAGAAAGGACTGCTTCAGAAGCTTACGAAATGGTCTACAAAAGAAACCCAAGCAAAAATATAAAAGTACCAGTTAATTAGTTATAAACCAAAAGTATGATAAAAAACCAAAAAGTAAATCCAAGAACAAAAAACTGGGTAGAAGAGAGGATAGCTAGTCACATCAAGAGTAAACTAAAGTACACAAAAGTCGAAAATGCAAGGGCAGAGAAAATGGAAACAATGGTAAGAGTCAACTCAAGGCAAGTCACAAACGAACCCTGGGTGAAATGTGTGGTCCTTCAGAACTGACTCCAGAGGAAAGGGTCAAATTGCAACAGACTGACTCCCCACTTACAGAATGCAGATACCGCTGAAGCATCTTCTCCAAACGTCTCAGCTCACATACGTGGCTGAGATTGTTTTTGTCCCACTTAGATGAGTATTTTCTATTAAAGAACTATGGAAGCTACCTTTTCCACAATACCTTATTATAAAATTCAACCATAAAAATCTAATGTTGGCCTGTTATTTTTTTATTATTATTCAGGAAGTCATGACTAAAACAGTCTCAAAGACATATAGTGAAAAATGGAGATTAGTTGAATAATGATGTTGGGGGAGTCTAATCAATGTCTTATCAAGCTATATTAAAATATTTATGACAGGAATAAAACACATTAATGTAAAAAGTTCTGAAAAAGATAGAATGTTTATATAATAACAAAACATGAACTGTGTTCTTAAGTATCAAATAAGTGTAGAAACTATATCTAAAAATCGAAAAATTAGAACATAAAAGTCAAATTTTCCAGATAAAAAACATATCACAAGCAAAATTTAAAAAATGCTAATGAGATAAATATGTAAAAAAGGGTAAGTTCCATAATACTTAGCTATTAAAAATATATTTTCCAAAGCCAAACTATGCATTTGAAGCCATCAAAGACAGCCCCTTTTTAAAAAAATATGCAATAGGCTTCTGAACACTTAAAAGGATCTCATTCTCATTCATCACAGACATGCAAATTCAATAATCATGCAAACTGTCATGCTAGCATGTATGGAGAAGTAACTACTACTTTGGCGTGTGTTGTGTGTTTTTATAGTATATAAATTACTGTAACCTCCTGGGATAACAATGTACTAGTAATAACAATAACAAAATGAAATGAACATAACAAGAAAAAGTCAAATATGAAATCAATATTAATAGTTAATAATAGTGAAAAATTACTGGGAATAATCTAAATATCTATCAGAAGGGAACTGGTTTTAAATTCAACATGAAATACTCAAATATGGAATGCCATGTAAGCATTGAAAGACAACAGGCAGCTTGTTGTTAAGTGAAAGATAAAACTAGTGTATCACATATACACGATTTGGGGGATGCAAAATAACAGCAACTTTTATTAAATATATCCTATGAGCAAAGTTTCCGACCTCTGGAGAAAAATTTACAAACTTTCCTGATCACTTAATAAAAACACAATTTTATAGCAACAATATTTACTAACCAAGGAAAAAGAGCTCACTGGGACAATAGTGGCAAGTCTGTTGTGGGAGTAACCAACTGTTCTCTGAATGGTTTGAGGCCCCACTCTACTGGAAAGAATTCACTTCTGGGATTGTAAAAGGCTGTGGCTGAGCAGGTTCTAGGGAAACTACTGCTGTTATTTGCTGCATTGACACAATATGCTCGTCTATTTGCCTTCTACATGACTATGTTTACACTTATAGATCCGTGCTGCTGCCAACTCTGCTGCATTCTGAAGTGTTCGAACTTAACCACAGAGACTCATAATGGATTGAAGAATATGAGTGAATGATTGTTAAATGCCCAGTCATAAATGGAATATCTATATCACCTCCTCCAAGGCTCAGGGAACATTACAGAAGAAGAGGCAGAAAGAATGTAAGAGCTAGAGTTGCTTTGGGACAATGGTCTTATGTTGTTTTAATAAAATGCTGATTGGCCAGTAGCCAGGCAGGAAGTATAGGTGGGGTGACCAGGCAGGAAGTATAGGCAGGGCAACTAGAACAGGAGAATTCTGTGAAGAGGGAAGAGTCAGTCTGCAGTTGTCACAGAGGAAGCCAGACACAGAGGAAGCAAGATGAGAATGCCCCACTGATAAAAGGTACCAAGCCACATGCTAACTCAGACAAGAATTATGGGTTAATGTAAGATGTAAGAAAAAGTTAATAAAAAGCCTGAGCTACAAGGCCAATCAGTTTATAATTAATGTGGACCTCTGTGTGTTTCATTGGGACTGAATGACTGCAGGACCCGGTGGGACAGAAACCTGTCAACACAGAGGCAGATGGGGTTCATGGAATACAAATTTCTGGATATGGTGGTTGGCCTTTACCTATTGAACTTTCTCTCTAACCACACATTTGATTTTTAATTAATTAATTAACTGGCTTTTGTACATTCATGCTGTGGGACAATGGTCTTGTATTGTTTTAATAAAACTCTGATTGACCAGTAGACAGGCAAGAAGTAGAGTCTGGGTGACCAGGCAGGAAGTAGAGGCAGAATGACAAGAACAGGGGAATTCTGGGAAGAGAAAAGGCTGAGTCCATAGTCATCACTCAGACACAGAAGAAGGAAGACAAAAATGTCTCGCTGATAAAGGTACCAAGCCCAGACAAGAATTATGGGTTAAACGCCGGGCGGTGGTGGCGCACGCCTTTAATCCCAGCACTCGGGAGGCAGAGGCAGAGGCAGGCGGATCTCTGTGAGATCTTGGCCAGCCTGGTCTAGAAGAGCTAGTTCCAGGACAAGAACCAAAAAGCTCCAGAGAAACCAGAAACCGTGTCTCAAAAATAAAAAACAAACAAACAAAGAATTATGGGTTAAAATGTAGAAATTAGTTAATAAGAAGCCTGAGATAATAGGCCAACCAGTTTATAATTAATGTATGCCTCTGTGTGTCTTCTTTGGGACTGAACGGAGTCAAGAGACGCCATGGAGTCACCAGAGGAGAAAGACACGAACTGCCAGCTGCAACCTTGCCAGTATGCCACAAGCCTTGTGATAAAATATAAAATAATGAAAATGGGTTAATGCTAGATGTAAGAGCTAGCTATCAATATTCTTAAGTGATTGGCTAAGCAGTGATTTAATACAGTTTCTGAGTGATTATTTCAGTTCTGGGCAGCTGGGAATGAACAAGCAGCCTCCTATTAACACATTCAGAAACCTTTTGTTGTTATAGTCTGTGACCCCTACCTTGGATAATGGTATGCCATATAGAAAGAAAAGAAAGAAAGAAAGAAAGAAAGAAAGAAAGAAAGAAAGAAAGAAAGAAAGAAAGAAA
>NW_004949109.1:1509620-1512233 GCF_000317375.1 Microtus ochrogaster | reverse complement strand
AAAAAAGAAAGAAAGAGAAAAAAAGTATCCCATCAGGTCATTAAGTTTTCCTTCTGATGCACCTTGTAAACCTGAACCAACAGAAAAAGGAAAACAAAGAAGAAATGAGGAAGACCCCACCCACTGATCCTCTTTGTAGCCCAAGCTCTTGAAAAGCACATAGATAGAACGTCCCCCAAAGCCACAGCTAACAAATTGCAATGTAGATATTTTTGCCAGTTGGCTTTATTCTACAGATTTTTTTTAAAGATTTGCTGTTGAAAGAGCCAACCTACTCCTGAATTTTGAAAAAGTAAAAAAGAAAAAACCTTCGGCAGTATTCAAAGTGACAACTAATTAGATCCAAGGTGCAGCTGAATGCTTGGAAAGGTACGTATCACCCGTGTGAATACTGAGTATTCATTCGGAATTTCCATTGCTGCAAAAGGACATGAATGTCACAGGAGTAAACTACCTTGTGCACATTTGTAAAACACTTGCAAGATCTTCCCTCCTGAGGGAAGGATAAAATGGCGTAAGTGCTGTGCTTCCCAACCGTGTGCTCAGACAACAGCCCTCTGCACAGGAGGCAGAAACCCATGGGCATGATGCATGCTGCTCCCATCTCTGCGACCTTCTTCTTGATGCATCCAAATTTGCTTTTCCTTTCTGTGTAAATTAGGCCCTTGCCCTGCGGGATTCATCCTTCCTAAAGACTGCTTTTAAAACTGAGTTTGAAGGCCTATAAGATGGCTCAGTGGATAAATTACCTTCCACCAAGCCTGAGGACTGAGATTTGATCCCCAGAACCCACATAGTAGAAGGTGATAGCCAACTCCTGAAAGTTGCCCTCTCACCTCCACATACACACTGTCTTGTGTGTACGCATACACGCACACATGCACACACAGACACACGTGCACATGAGTAAAGTGAAGGTAATTTAAAAAAGCAGTGAGTGTGGACAGCTAGAGATGAAAAGATGCTGTTACGACTAAGGTCATTCTCACATAAAACTCGTTTCTCGGTGCAGATCTGTCATCAGATTGCTATGCCTGCTGCTCTCGGTTCCTGCCACCCTCTTGGTTTGTCTTAGTCACTAACTCCCCTTGGAACAAATGTCAGCATGGCAGAAAAGACAAAATGATGTCTTGGCATTATCACAAATTATAACTGCAGCTCAGAGACCTTCAGGACCCTACGCAGTATACCTCGAGAACTAAATGTCTATGAAGATTCCTCCAAACACAGCACACGATTGGAACAATATAAAATTCACCTTCTGGTAGATATGCACATTGCAGGCCCACTACATCAAACTAGAATATAGGATATCCCAAGAAATACATATCGCTTTCCAGGAACAACCCCACCACCACCACCACTACCACCAAGACAGTTAAAAGATGTGGCTGTCCTTTTAACAAGAGCCTCAGAAGTGAGAAATGTTTCCAAACTGTCTTCATTTTTATTAGCAAATTGGCTTTGTGACCTTTCCTTTCCTTTTTTATTTTATTTTTTGCACAGTTATCCTAGACATTCCTGGAGTAATGAGTTTCAGAACCTGTGTGTCAGCATGACTTTCTGGGATTTGTACCAAATGTGCGCCCCCCCCCCCCCGCCACAACAAACTGTAGATTCCACTTCCAAGGGATTTGGTAAAGAAGTGGCATTCAGTTACCTGCCAGTGTGGGGCTTTGCGCACCAGGCACTCAATAAATATCTGTTGACTATAAAATTTAACTGACTTAATCCTTTTTATAATCTTGATAGTTTTATGATTCTACAATACGTCTTTCTCTTCATATAGTTACACTGAAGACAGTTACTCTTTAGATCCTAGGCATTTGAAGGTTTGGTTCATGAAAGACTTTCTGTTGAAAGCTGAAAAGTGGGGGAAGGTGTTCCATTTGGAAGACTAAATCTGCTTCCTCCCCCCAGGACTCTCCCAGGGGAGTTGGCAGCTCACTACCCATCCACCAGTCCAGCCACTGGAGAAGTCTCTTCCAGACAGATGTTGCACCCAAGATAAGATTAAAAAGGTGGAAGCTTTTGGAGCTCCCTGAAAAGCCAGACAGACCTTGTGTCCAGAAAAGCCTATAAGACAACCCTCTGTGCAGGCACACAGGATACAATAACGGATGGCATGCAACAAGAAAAAGAATACAAGAGTCACAAGATGTACCAGGGTGGGCTTGGAGTACTGAGGTAGCAACACATCCTGAAACTGGAAGATGGATACGCCAGGAGGAAAACAGGATAGAGAAACTCCAAATGGGGTTGATAATATATGGTGACATTCTAGAAACAAATGTAGTTGAGGCTAGCTCACAGTTGAGTGTAAATGATGCAGTTATCATGCCAAGGTATGGTCCTTGAATACAGTTTAGAAGCCATTCGTTTTTATTTCTCATTGATATAAGTGAAGAAAAAACAGGTAATAAATTTTAAGTGGATAATTTCATATGGTTTATAATGAAAATTAATTAAGCTCCTCTAACAAATTAATCAAGAAACGTTCAGCAGTGTGGTGATGGCACATGCCTTTAATCCCAGCACTTGGGAGGCAGAGGCATGTGGATCTCTGTGAGTTCGAGGCCAGCCTGGTCTATAAGACCTAGTTCCAGGACAGGC